>NC_092095.1:79051612-79104112 GCF_045679555.1 Salvelinus alpinus | reverse complement strand
GGAACACATTTAGGGGTCAGGGTAGAAGAGAACATGATGGAACACATTTAGGGGTCAGGGTAGAAGACAACATGATGGAACACATTTAACTTCATGTTCCTCTGTTCCTGATGAAGGGGTCAGGGTAGAAGAGAACATGATGGAACACATTTAACTTCACGTTCCTCTGTTCCTGATGAAGGGGTCAGGGTAGAAGAGAACATGATGGAACACATTTAGGGGTCAGGGTAGAAGACAACATGATGGAACACATTTAGGGGTCAGGGTAGAAGAGAACATGATGGAACACATTTAACTTCACGTTCCTCTGTTCCTGAGGAAGGGGTCAGGGTAGAAGAGAACATGATGGAACACATTTAACTTCATGTTCCTCTGTTCCTGATGAAGGGGTCAGGGTAGAAGAGAACATGATGGAACACAGTTAGGGGTCAGGGTAGAAGAGAACATGATGGAACACATTGAGGGGTCAGGGTAGAAGAGAACATGATGGAACACATTTAACTTCACGTTCCTCTGTTCCTGATGAAGGGGTCAGGGTAGAAGAGAACATGATGGAACACATTTAACTTCATGTTCCTCTGTTCCTGATGAAGGGGTCAGGGTAGAAGAGAACATGATGGAACACAGTTAGGGGTCAGGGTAGAAGAGAACATGATGGAACACATTTAACTTCACGTTCCTCTGTTCCTGATGAAGGGGTCAGGGTAGAAGAGAACATGATGGAACACATTTAGGGGTCAGGGTAGAAGAGAACATGATGGAACACATTTAACTTCACGTTCCTCTGTTCCTGATGAAGGGGTCAGGGTAGACGACAACATGATGGAACACATTTAACTTCACGTTCCTCTGTTCCTGAGGAAGGGGTCAGGGTAGAAGAGAACATGATGGAACACATTTAGGGGTCAGGGTAGAAGAGAACATGATGGAACACATTTAACTTCATGTTCCTCTGTTCCTGATGAAGGGGTCAGGGTAGAAGAGAACATGATGGAACACATTTAACTTCACGTTCCTCTGTTCCTGATGAAGGGGTCAGGGTAGAAGAGAACATGATGGAACACATTTAGGGGTCAGGGTAGAAGACAACATGATGGAACACATTTAACTTCATGTTCCTCTGTTCCTGAGGAAGGGGTCAGGGTAGAAGAGAACATGATGGAACACATTTAACTTCACATTCCTCTGTTCCTGATGAAGGGGTCAGGGTAGAAGAGAACATGATGGAACACATTTAACTTCACGTTCCTCTGTTCCTGATGAAGGGGTCAGGGTAGAAGAGAACATGATGGAACACATTTAACTTCACGTTCCTCTGTTCCTGAGGTAGGGGTCAGGGTAGAAGAGAACATGATGGAACACATTTAGGGGTCAGGGTAGAAGACAACATGATGGAACACATTTAACTTCACGTTCCTCTGTTCCTGAGGAAGGGGTCAGGGTAGAAGAGAACATGATGGAACACATTTAGGGGTCAGGGTAGAAGAGAACATGATGGAATACATTTAACTTCACGTTCCTCTGTTCCTGATGAAGGGGTCAGGGTAGAAGAGAACATGATGGAACACATTTAGGGGTCAGGGTAGAAGAGAACATGATGGAACACATTTAGGGGTCAGGGTAGAAGACAACATGATGGAACACATTTAGGGGTCAGGGTAGAAGAGAACATGATGGAACATATTTAGGGGTCAGGGTAGAAGAGAACATGATGGAACATATTTAGGGGTCAGGGTAGAAGACAACATGATGGAACACATTTAACTTCATGTTCCTCTGTTCCTGAGGAAGGGGTCAGGGTAGAAGAGAACATGATGGAACACATTTAGGGGTCAGGGTAGAAGACAACATGATGGAACACATTTAACTTCACGTTCCTCTGTTCCTGAGGAAGGGGTCAGGGTAGAAGAGAACATGATGGAACACATTTAACTTCACGTTCCTCTGTTCCTGAGGAAGGGGTCAGGGTAGAAGAGAACATGATGGAACACATTTAACTTCATGTTCCTCTGTTCCTGATGAAGAGGTCAGGGTAGAATACAACATGATGGAACACATTTAACTTCATGTTCCTCTGTTCCTGATGAAGGGGTCAGGGTAGAAGATAACATGATGGAACACATTTAGGGGTCAGGGTAGAAGACAACATGATGGAACACATTTAGGGGTCAGGGTAGAAGAGAACATGATGGAACACATTTAACTTCATGTTCCTCTGTTCCTGATGAAGGGGTCAGGGTAGAAGATAACATGATGGAACACATTTAACTTCACGTTCCTCTGTTCCTGATGAAGGGGTCAGGGTAGAAGACAACATGATGGAACACATTTGACTTCACGTTCCTCTGTTCCTGATGAAGGGGTCAGGGTAGAAGAGAACATGATGGAACACATTTAACTTCACGTTCCTCTTTTCCTGATGAAGGGGTCAGGGTAGAAGAGAACATGATGGAACACATTTAGGGGTCAGGGTAGAAGACAACATGATGGAACACATTTAGGGGTCAGGGTAGAAGACAACATGATGGAACACATTTAGGGGTCAGGGTAGAAGACAACATGATGGAACACATTTAGGGGTCAGGGTAGAAGAGAACATGATGGAACACATTTAGGGGTCAGGGTAGAAGAGAACATGATGGAACACATTTAGGGGTCAGGGTAGAAGACAACATGAGGGAACACATTTAGGGGTCAGGGTAGAAGAGAACATGATGGAACACATTTAGGGGTCAGGGTAGAAGACAACATGATGGAACACATTTAGGGGTCAGGGTAGAAGACAACATGATGGAACACATTTAGGGGTCAGGGTAGAAGATAACATGATGGAACACATTTAGGGGTCAGGGTAGAAGACAACATGATGGAACACATTTAGGGGTCAGGGTAGAAGACAACATGATGGAACACATTTAGGGGTCAGGGTAGAAGAGAACATGATGGAACACATGTAGGGGTCAGGGTAAAAGACAACATGATGGAACACATTTAGGGGTCAGGGTAGAAGACCACATGATGGAACACATTTAGGGGTCAGGGTAGAAGAGAACATGATGGAACATATTTAGGGGTCAGGGTAGAAGAGAACATGATGGAACATATTTAGGGGTCAGGGTAGAAGACAACATGATGGAACACATTTAACTTCATGTTCCTCTGTTCCTGAGGAAGGGGTCAGGGTAGAAGAGAACATGATGGAACACATTTAGGGGTCAGGGTAGAAGACAACATGATGGAACACATTTAACTTCACGTTCCTCTGTTCCTGAGGAAGGGGTCAGGGTAGAAGAGAACATGATGGAACACATTTAACTTCACGTTCCTCTGTTCCTGAGGAAGGGGTCAGGGTAGAAGAGAACATGATGGAACACATTTAACTTCATGTTCCTCTTTTCCTGATGAAGGGGTCAGGGTAGAATACAACATGATGGAACACATTTAACTTCATGTTCCTCTGTTCCTGATGAAGGGGTCAGGGTAGAAGATAACATGATGGAACACATTTAGGGGTCAGGGTAGAAGACAACATGATGGAACACATTTAGGGGTCAGGGTAGAAGAGAACATGATGGAACACATTTAACTTCATGTTCCTCTGTTCCTGATGAAGGGGTCAGGGTAGAAGATAACATGATGGAACACATTTAACTTCACGTTCCTCTGTTCCTGATGAAGGGGTCAGGGTAGAAGACAACATGATGGAACACATTTGACTTCACGTTCCTCTGTTCCTGATGAAGGGGTCAGGGTAGAAGAGAACATGATGGAACACATTTAACTTCACGTTCCTCTGTTCCTGATGAAGGGGTCAGGGTAGAAGAGAACATGATGGAACACATTTAGGGGTCAGGGTAGAAGACAACATGATGGAACACATTTAGGGGTCAGGGTAGAAGACAACATGATGGAACACATTTAGGGGTCAGGGTAGAAGACAACATGATGGAACACATTTAGGGGTCAGGGTAGAAGAGAACATGATGGAACACATTTAGGGGTCAGGGTAGAAGAGAACATGATGGAACACATTTAGGGGTCAGGGTAGAAGACAACATGAGGGAACACATTTAGGGGTCAGGGTAGAAGAGAACATGATGGAACACATTTAGGGGTCAGGGTAGAAGACAACATGATGGAACACATTTAGGGGTCAGGGTAGAAGACAACATGATGGAACACATTTAGGGGTCAGGGTAGAAGATAACATGATGGAACACATTTAGGGGTCAGGGTAGAAGACAACATGATGGAACACATTTAGGGGTCAGGGTAGAAGACAACATGATGGAACACATTTAGGGGTCAGGGTAGAAGAGAACATGATGGAACACATGTAGGGGTCAGGGTAAAAGACAACATGATGGAACACATTTAGGGGTCAGGGTAGAAGACCACATGATGGAACACATTTAGGGGTCAGGGTAGAAGACAACATGATGGAACACATTTAACTTCACGTTCCTCTGTTCCTGATGAAGGGGTCAGGGTAAAAGAGAACATGATGGAACACATTTAACTTCACGTTCCTCTGTTCCTGAGGTAGGGTTCAGGGTAGAAGATAACATGATGGAACACATTTAACTTCACGTTCCTCTGTTCCTGATGAAGGGGTCAGGGTAGAAGAGAACATGATGGAACACATTTAACTTCACGTTCCTCTGTTCCTGATGAAGGGGTCAGGGTAGAATACAACATGATGGAACACATTTAGGGGTCAGGGTAGAAGACAACATGATGGAACACAGTTAGGGGTCAGGGTAGAAGACAACATGATGGAACACATTTAGGGGTCAGGGTAAAAGACAACATGATGGAACACATTTAGGGGTCAGGGTAGAAGACAACATGATGGAACACAGTTAGGGGTCAGGGTAAAAGACAACATGATGGAACACATTTAGGGGTCAGGGTAGAAGACAACATGATGGAACACAGTTAGGGGTCAGGGTAGAAGACAACATGATGGAACACATTTAGGGTTCAGGGTAGAAGACAACATGATGGAACACAGTTAGGGGTCAGGGTAGAAGAGAACATGATGGAACACATTTAGGGGTCAGGGTAGAAGACAACATGATGGAACACATTTAGGGGTCAGGGTAGAAGACAAAATGATTGAACACATTTAGGGGTCAGGGCAGAAGACAAAATGATGGAACACATTTTGACTAGGGTTTGCTTGTGACTCAGCCGTGCAGCTAGCAGCTCCGTCACCGAGGAGGAGAGTGAGACAAAGGTCTTAAATGGCACCCTATTCCCTAAAGAGTGCACTACTTTTAACCGGAGCCAATAGAGTATATAAGGGAAATAAAGGGCACTATTTGGGATGTGTGAAGTCTTTACATGTGAATACATGTGTTTTGTGGCTGGGTGTGTTTAACCACAAAAACACTACTGGGACAATGCTGAAAAAGGTTTCTTCAATATTTAATGACCAAGACATGTTTTGTCGTCCCTTTTTTTCCCATTTTCACAGAGAGACGTGGTTAAAAACAAGTTAACGATATGTAGTATGTGTGGACTGTTTTCACTGTGACAAGAGTTACAGGAAGTACAACCCACTGTTAGAACACGGTGTTAATCATCTATTAGTTGAACTGAAGATACACACCTTATAGAATACACTGGTTGGGGAACAATACCCTGGTAATGTTAGTGAATCCTGTTTGGTTGGTGAAAAGTACCCTGGTAATATTAGCTGAGTCCTGGTTGGTTGGTGAAAAGTACCCTGGTAATATTAGTGAATCCAGATTGGTTGGTGAAAAGTAGCCTGGTAATGTTAGTGAATCCTGTTTGGTTGGTGAAAAGTACCCTGGTAATATTAGTGAATCCTGTTTGGTTGGTGAAAAGTACCCTGGTAATATTAGAGAATCCTGTTTGGTTGGTGAAAAGTACCCTGGTAATATTAGTGAATCCTGTTTGGTTTGTGAAAAGTACCCTGGTAATATTATTGAATCCTGTTTGGTTGGTGAAAAGTACCCTGGTAATATTAGTGAATCCTGTTTTGTTGGTGAAAAGTACCCTGGTAATATTAGTGAATCCTGTTTGGTTGGGGAAAAGTACCCTGGTAATATTAGTGAATACTGTTTGGTTGGTGAAAAGTACTCTGTTAATATTAGCTGAGTCCTGTTTGGTTGGTGAAAAGTACCCTGGTAATATTAGTGAATCCTGTTTGGTTGGTGAAAAGTACCCTGGTAATGTTAGTGAATCCTGTTTGGTTGGTGAAAAGTACCCTGGTAATATTAGTGAATCCTGTTTGGTTGGTGAAAAGTACCCTGGTAATATTAGTGAATCCTGATTGGTTGGGGAAAAGTACCCTGGTAATATTAGTGAATCCTGTTTGGTTGGTGAAAAGTACCCTGGTAATATTAGTGAATCCTGTTTGGTTGGTGAAAAGTACCCTGGTAATATTAGTGAATCCTGTTTGGTTGGTGAAAAGTACCCTGGTAATATTAGTGAATCCTGTTTGGTTGGGGAAAAGTACCCTGGTAATATTAGTGAATCCTGTTTGGTTGGTGAAAAGTATCCTGGTAATATTAGTGAATCCTGTTTGGTTGGTGTAAAAGTACCCTGGTAATATTAGAGAATCGTGTTTGGTTGGTGAAATGTACCCTGGTAATATTAGTGAATCCTGATTGGTTGGTGAAAAGTACCCTGGTAATATTAGTGAATCCTGTTTGGTTGGTGAAAAGTACCCTGGTAGTATTAGTGAATCCTGTTTGGTTGGTGAAAAGTACCCTGGTAATATTAGAGAATCCTGTTTGGTTGGGGAAAAGTACCCTGGTCATAATAGTGAATCCTGTTTGGTTGGTGAAAAGTACCCTGGTAATATTAGTGAATCCTGTTTGGTTGGGGAAAAGTACCGTCGTAATATTAGTGAATCCTGTTTGGTTGGTGAAAAGTACCCTGGTAATATTAGTGAATCCTGTTTGGTTGGTGGAAAAGTACCCTGGTCATAATAGTGAATCCTGTTTGGTTGGGGAAAAGTACCGTGGTAATATTAGTGAATCCTGTTTGGTTGGTGGAAAAGTACCCTGGTAATATTAGTGAATCCTGTTTGGTTGGTGGAAAAGTACCCTGGTCATA
Organism: Salvelinus alpinus; assembly: GCF_045679555.1. NCBI lineage: Eukaryota > Metazoa > Chordata > Actinopteri > Salmoniformes > Salmonidae > Salvelinus > Salvelinus alpinus. The sequence continues at coordinate 79,097,023 of NC_092095.1, read as the reverse complement.
TTAGTGAATCCTGTTTGGTTGGTGGAAAAGTACCCTGGTAATATTAGTGAATCCTGTTTGGTTGGTGAAAAGTACCCTGGTAATATTAGTGAATCCTGTTTGGTTGGTGGAAAAGTACCCTGGTAATATTAGTGAATCCTGTTTGGTTGGTGGAAAAGTACCCTGGTAGTATTAGTGAATCCTGTTCGGTTGGTGAAAAGTACCCTGGTAATATTAGAGAATCCTGTTTGGTTGGGGAAAAGTACCCTGGTAATATTAGTGAATCCTGTTTGGTTGGGGAAAAGTACCCTGGTAATATTAGTGAATCCTGTTTGGTTGGTGAAAAGTACCCTGGTAATATTAGTGAATCCTGTTTGGTTGGTGTAAAAGTACCCTGGTAGAATTAGAGAATCGTGTTTGGTTGGTGAAAAGTACTCTGGTAATATTAGCTGAGTCCTGTTTGGTTGGTGAAAAGTACCCTGGTAATATTAGTGAATCCTGTTTGGTTGGTGAAAAGTACCCTGGTAGTATTAGTGAATCCTGTTTGGTTGGTGAAAAGTACCCTGGTAATATTAGAGAATCCTGTTTGGTTGGGGAAAAGTACCCTGGTCATAATAGTGAATCCTGTTTGGTTGGTGAAAAGTACCCTGGTAATATTAGTGAATCCTGTTTGGTTGGTGAAAAGTACCCTGGTCATAATAGTGAATCCTGTTTGGTTGGGGAAAAGTACCGTGGTAATATTAGTGAATCCTGTTTGGTTGGTGGAAAAGTACCCTGGTAATATTAGTGAATCCTGTAAATGTTGTTGTTTTGTAGTTCACCCAATGCAGATAGTAGATTGGTTCCAACTGGCCTTGGAGCCTTTGTGGTTGAAGTCAACAAGAGGGCAGTGCATTGAAGCTGTCAATTTATTGCTGGAAGCATTGTCCCCTCTGCATGAGGGCTGTTTGGTACAGCCCAGGGTTGACTCTGAAATGACATTCTATTTCCAATGTTGTCCCCTCTGCCAGTCATCTACATGGTACAGCCCAGCCCAGGGTTGCCTCCCAAATGGCACCCTATTTCCTATGGCCCCTGGTCAAATGGAACCCTATTTCCTATGGCCCCTGGTCAAATGGAACCCTATTTCCTATGGCCCCTGGTCAAATGGAACCCTATTTCCTATGGCCCCTGGTCAAATGGAACCCTATTTCCTATGGCCCCTGGTCAAATGGAACCCTATTTCCTATGGCCCCTGGTCAAATGGAACCCTATTTCCTATGGCCCCTGGTCAAATGGAACCCTATTTCCTATGGCCCCTGGTCAAATGGAACCCTATTCCCTATGGGCCCTGGTCAAATGGAACCCTATTTCCTATGGCCCCTGGTCAAATGGAACCCTATTTCCTATGGCCCCTGGTCAAATGGAACCCTATTTCCTATGGCCCCTGGTCAAATGGAACCCTATTCCCTATGGCCCCTGGTCAAATGGAACCCTATTCCCTATGGCCCCTGGTCAAATGGCACCCTTTTCCCTATGGGTCCTGGTCAAATGGCACCCTATTCCCTATGGGTCCTGGTCAAATGGCACCCTATTCCCTATGGGTCCTGGTCAAATGGCACCCTATTCCATATGGGTCCTGGTCAAATGGCACCCTATTCCCTATGGGTCCTGGTCAAATGGCACCCTATTCCCTATGGGTCCTGGTCAAATGGCACCCTATTCCCTATGGGTCCTGTTCAAATGGCACCCTATTCCCTATGGGTCCTGGTCAAATGGCACCCTATTCCCTATGGGTCCTGGTCAAATGGCACCCTATTCCCTATGGGTCCTGGTCAAATGGCACCCTATTCCCTATGGGTCCTGGTCAAATGGCACCCTATTCCCTATGGGTCCTGGTCAAATGGCACCCTATTCCCTATGGGCCCTGGTCAAATGGCACCATATTCCCTATGGGCCCTGGTCAAATGGAACCCTATTCCCTATGGGCCCTGGTCAAATGGAACCCTATTTCCTATGGCCCCTGGTCAAATGGAACCCTATTTCCTATGGCCCCTGGTCAAATGGAACCCTATTTCCTATGGCCCCTGGTCAAATGGAACCCTATTCCCTATGGCCCCTGGTCAAATGGAACCCTATTCCCTATGGCCCCTGGTCAAATGGCACCCTTTTCCCTATGGGTCCTGGTCAAATGGCACCCTATTCCCTATGGGTCCTGGTCAAATGGCACCCTATTCCCTATGGGTCCTGGTCAAATGGCACCCTATTCCATATGGGTCCTGGTCAAATGGCACCCTATTCCCTATGGGTCCTGGTCAAATGGCACCCTATTCCCTATGGGTCCTGGTCAAATGGCACCCTATTCCCTATGGGTCCTGTTCAAATGGCACCCTATTCCCTATGGGTCCTGGTCAAATGGCACCCTATTCCCTATGGGTCCTGGTCAAATGGCACCCTATTCCCTATGGGTCCTGGTCAAATGGCACCCTATTCCCTATGGGTCCTGGTCAAATGGCACCCTATTCCCTATGGGTCCTGGTCAAATGGCACCCTATTCCCTATGGGCCCTGGTCAAATGGCACCATATTCCCTATGGGCCCTGGTCAAATGGCACCCTATTCACTATGGAACCTGGTCAAATGGCACCCTATTCCCTATGGGCCCTGGTCAAATGGCACCCTTTTCCCTATGGGTCCTGGTCAAATGGCACCCTATTCCCTATGGGTCCTGGTCAAATGGCACCCTATTCCCTATGGGCCCTGGTCAAATGGCACCCTATTCCCTATGGGCCCTGGTCAAATGGCACTCTATTCCCTCTGGGCCCTGGTCAAATGGCACCCTACTCCCTATGGGCCCAGGTCAAATGGAACCCTATTCCCTATGGGTCCTGGTCAAATGTGACCCTATTAATTTTGGAGGCAGACAGAGTCCCCTCTGCTAGGCAGCTACATTTTTCAGCACAGGACAGTTGATCTGTACAACATAGTCTGGTGAAGTGGCCAGAGATAACATGAGGCCTGGACAGTTGATCTGTACAACATAGTCTGGTGAAGTGGCCAGAGATAACATGAGGCCTGGACAGTTGATCTGTACAACATAGTCTGGTGAAGTGGCCAGAGATAACATGAGGCCTGGACAGTTGATCTGTACAACATAGTCTGGTGAAGTGGCCAGAGATAACATGAGGCCTGGACAGTTGATCTGTACAACATAGTCTGGTGAAGTGGCCAGAGATAACATGAGGCCTGGACAGTTGATCTGTACAACATAGTCTGGTGAAGTGGCCAGAGATAACATGAGGCCTGGACAGTTGATCTGTACAACATAGTCTGGTGAAGTGGCCAGAGATAACATGAGGCCTGGACTTGACAGTTGATCTATACAACATAGTCTGGTGAAGTGGCCAGAGATAACATGAGGCCTGGACTTGACAGTTGATCTATACAACATAGTCTGGTGAAGTGGCCAGAGATAACATGAGGCCTTGACAGTTGATCTGTACAACATAGTCTGGTGAAGTGGCCAGAGATAACGTGAGGCCTGGACTTGACAGTTGATCTATACAACATAGTCTGGTGAAGTGGCCAGAGATAACATGAGGCCTGGACTTGGACAGTTGATCTATACAACATAGTCTGGTGAAGTGGCCAGAGATAACATGAGGCCTGGACTTGGACAGTTGATCTATACAACATAGTCTGGTGAAGTGGCCAGAGATAACATGAGGCCTTGACAGTTGATCTGTACAACATAGTCTGGTGAAGTGGCCAGAGATAACATGAGGCCTGGACTTGACAGTTGATCTATACAACATAGTCTGGTGAAGTGGCCAGAGATAACATGAGGCCTGGACTTGGACAGTTGATCTGTACAACATAGTCTGGTGAAGTGGCCAGAGATAACATGAGGCCTGGACTTGGACAGTTGATCTATACAACATAGTCTGGTGAAGTGGCCAGAGATAACATGAGGCCTTGACAGTTGATCTGTACAACATAGTCTGGTGAAGTGGCCAGAGATAACATGAGGCCTGGACTTGGACAGTTGATCTATACAACATAGTCTGGTGAAGTGGCCAGAGATAACATGAGGCCTGGACTTGGACAGTTGATCTATACAACATAGTCTGGTGAAATGGCCAGAGATAACATGAGGCCTGGACTTGGACAGTTGATCTATACAACATAGTCTGGTGAAGTGGCCAGAGATAACATGAGGCCTGGACTTGGACAGTTGATCTATACAACATAGTCTGGTGAAGTGGCCAGAGATAACATGAGGCCTGGACTTGGACAGTTGATCTATACAACATAGTCTGGTGAAGTGGCCAGAGATAACATGAGGCCTGGACTTGGACAGTTGATCTATACAACATAGTCTGGTGAAGTGGCCAGAGATAACATGAGGCCTGGACTTGGACAGTTGATCTATACAACATAGTCTGGTGAAGTGGCCAGAGATAACATGAGGCCTGGACTTGGACAGTTGATCTATACAACATAGTCTGGTGAAGTGGCCAGAGATAACATGAGGCCTGGACTTGACAGCTGAAAAGTAGATGACAGACACTCACTAACGTTTTATTTGAATGTTTTTTGTCAATACGGATTTGTATATATTTTTTATCGATATGACATCATTACATAAAACTAATAACAACAAACACATTACAACCAACAAGACAGTATAGTGGTCTCCATGGTAACTGGGTCTTGTCTGGTGTAGTGTCCTCCAGGGTTTCTGGGCCCTGTCTGTTGTCATGGGCTCCATGGTAACTCGGTCCTGTCTTGTGTCGTGTCCTCCAGGGTAACTGGGCCCGTGTCCTCCAGGGTAACTGGCCCCTGTCTGGTGTTGTGCGCTCCAGGGTAACTGGGCCCTGTCTGTTATCGTGGGCTCCATGGTAACTCGGTCCTGTCTTGTGTTTTGTCCCCCAGTGTAACTGGGCCCTGTCTGGTGTCGTTTCCTCCAGGGTAACTGGGCCCTGTCTGTTGTCGTGGGCTCCAGGGTAACTGGGCCCTGTCTGGTGTCGTGGGCTCCAGGGTAACTTGGCCCTGTCTGGTGTCGTGGGCTCCAGGGTAACTGGGCCCTGTCTGTTGTCGTGGGCTCCAGGGTAACTGGGCCCTGTCTGGTGTCGTGGGCTCCAGGGTAACTGGGCCCTGTCTGGTGTCGTGGGCTCCAGGGTAACTGGGCCCTGTCTGGTGTCGTGTCCTCCAGGGTAACTGGGCCCTGTCTGGTGTTGTGGGCTCCACGGTAACTGGGTCCTGTCTGGTGTTATATGCTCCAGTGTAACGGGGCCCTGTCTGGTGTCGTGGGCTCCAGTGTAACTGGGCCCTGTCTGGTGTCGTGTCCTCCAGGGTAACTGGGCCCTGTCTGGTGTAGTGTCCTCCAGGGTAACTCGGTCCTGTCTTGTGTCGTGTCCTCCAGGGTAACTGGACCCTGTCTGGTGTAGTGTCCTCCAGCGTAACTGGGCCCTGTCTGGTGTCGTGGGCTCCAGGGTAACTGGGCCCTGTCTGGTGTCGTGGGCTCCAGGGTAACAATGCATATTAAATGAGCTCCTCATCCCACAGCAGTTTGCTAGGTGCCAGAGTTATAATTAAATACTTCCCCCTATGACGGGAAATATTGGAAGAGGATGCCACACGTATTCCGAATGGCACCCTATTCCCTTTATAGTGCACTTCTTTGACCAGTTCTGGTGGTGCGCTATACAAAAGAAGTGAACTATAATGAGATTTAGGGAGCCGTTTGGGACGGAGACTCACACAGTTACTTATTAATGTTGTTCATATTCATATTTGTATCGGTATAATAACTAGATGGTAATTGTACATGAACTACACTTGGTGGGACTTGCTTTACCTCTTTAAAAAAAAATGTTGGTGGTAGTGGTCGACATTTAAAATGTTTGACTTTACTATTTAACCCCGTGGAAGTGTTAAAAAAATCCCCATCAAAATCCGTCAATTTAATCTAGAGATTTCTGATGTACTTTTCATTTGGATGCGTTTCAATTTACCACATCCGCCGATGTCACACTTCAGCATCTGTGGTGAGAGGAGACAGTCACACTTCAGCATCTGTGGTGAAAGGAGACAGTCACACTTCAGCATCTGTGGTGAAAGGAGACAGTCACACTTCAGAATCTGTGGTGAAAGGAGACAGTCACACTTCAGCATCTGTGGTGAAAGGAGACAGTCACACTTCAGCATCTGTGGTGAAAGGAGACAGTCACACTTCAGCATCTGTGGTGAAAGGAGACAGTCACACTTCAGCATCTGCGGTGAAAGGAGACACTCACACTTCAGCATCTGCGGTGAAAGGAGACACTCACACTTCAGCATCTGTGGTGAAAGGAGGCCGTCACACTTCAGCATCTGTGGTGAAAGGAGACAGTCACACTTCAGCATCTGCGGTGAAAGGAGACAGTCACACTTCAGCATCTGCGGTGAAAGGAGACACTCACACTTCAGCATCTGCGGTGAAAGGAGACACTCACACTTCAGCATCTGTGGTGAAAGGAGGCCGTCACACTTCAGCATCTGTGGTGAAAGGAGACAGTCACACTTCAGCATCTGCGGTGAAAGGAGACAGTCACACTTCAGCACCTGCGGTGAAAGGAGACAGTCACACTTCAGCATCTGTGGTGAAAGGAGACAGTCACACTTCAGCATCTGTGGTGAAAGGAGACAGTCACACTTCAGCATCTGTGGTGAAAGGAGACAGTCACACTTCAGCATCTGTGGTGAAAGGAGACAGTCACACTTCATCATCTGTGGTGAAAGGAGACAGTCACACTTCAGCATCTGTGGTGAAAGGAGACAGTGCTAGAGCGGTGTTTGTCAGACCATGAGAAATCCCCCCCCCAAAAAATCGGTCCTGTTACTAAATCGTCTGTAGCTTCCCAACGGTTTGGCCTACAAACCATGGAAAGATGAGACTCTCAGGAGCACCATGGTTTTCTCCGTTTTTTGCCCTACGACCCCCCACCAAGGCTCTCGGGACTCATCTGAAGCCGGTTCAGCCGATCTGCCAACTCCTGTCTGTAGCGTCCGAACAGTTTGGGCTACACATTAATATGACCCCCCTCTGTGGAAAGGTGAGACTCTCACGAACACGTACATGTTGGTTTTGCTCTAGGACACCGTCAAGCCTCACAAGGTTCGGCTTAAGGTCCCTCGGGTACCAAACGGAAGGATATTTGGAGATTGTTTAGTGCCAAAATGAAGGGGTTAAATACATATAGTTTCCTGATCTGTCTTATATCCCTTAGATATAGGACAGACACAACAAAATTCCTTCAGATTTTTTTGTGGGGATTATCTGTTGTTCTGTGTTTTGAATCTGTTATTCAATGTGTTTTGTATGAGCTGAGAGCAGCAAGGCCAATTTCAATGTTTCATCAAAATAACTGTTTTATATATTGTTTGGATACTTCAAGAGGTCTTAAAATTCTCCCCCAAAATAGCTAAATATTCTTTAGTACGACCTCATTAAACAATTCCATATGTTAGCTTGGTAGAAGGATGGCCTGAACATGTGAACACGTTTGTTTGGTGTCTGTAGCTTGTTATGCTAACTTATGCTAATGTTTATAGTTTGTAGGTAATACAAGTTTTAAACAATTTTAAGTTACTTTTACTTGATAGCTACCTACACAAATAGCTAGCTAGAACAAAGTGTTCATACGATACAAATTCATTAAAAAGATTTAAAAACAATACAAAATAAAAGTTGTCCCTGAACACATTGGCGTCTCCAGCTTGAACAGTTCAAAATCAAATCAAATCAAATCACATTTTATTTTGTCACATGCACCGAATACAAACGGTGTAGACCTTACAGTGAATTGCTTACTTACCAGCTCTTAACCAACAACACAGTTTCAAGAAAATAAATTTAAAAAAGTAAGAAATAAAAGTAACAAATAATTCAAGAGCAGCAGTAAAATAACAATAGTGAGGCTGTATACAGGGGGTACCGGTATAGAGTCAGTGTGCGGGGGGCACCGGTTAGTTAAGGTAATATGTACATGTAGGTAGAGTTATTAAAGTGACTATGAATAGATAATATCAGAGAGTAGCAGCAGCGTAGAAGGTTGGCGTGGGGGGCAATGCAAATAGTCTGGGTAGCCATTTGATTAGATGTCTTATGGCTTGGGGGTAGAAGCTGTTTATAATCCTCTTGTACCTAGACTTGGCGCTCCGGTACAGAGAGAACAGTCTATGACTGGGATTTGCCGGAGTTTTTGACACATTTTTAGGGCCTTCCTCTGACACCGCCTAGTATAGAGGTCATGGATGGCAGGAAGCTTGGCCCCAGTGATGTACTGGGCCGTAAGCACTACCCTCTGTAGTGCCTTGCGGTCGGAGGCCGAGCAGTTGCCCTACCAGGCAGGGATGCAGTTCAATAATCACTGTTGGTGAGTTATTTTATGGACATTTGTTTAGTTATAGTTTATTTAAAAAAAATATAATTTGATTATCCTTCATGTTTAAAAGTTGTTCTTGCAGCTTAATTGGCCAACGAGACAGAACCGTTGAATTCCTTTGGTTCTAATTCAAAGCCCATGTTCATTGATGCACATTTCAAATGGTTACGCTTTTTGAAATCCATAGCAACGGCTCTGTTTGAGCAGCTCGATAACGCCATATGAGAGAGAGCTGTTAGCTGATGTTCGCTAGCTGCTTTTCGTCACTTTAAACTCTGAGAAACAGCTGTAACCTTCTACTCCAAGTTTCTGCGAGTATCCATAGCAACAGCTCCATTCCAGCTGCTCAATGAAGAGACATAAAAAAACTGTTAGCTGACTTCAGCTAGCTTCCTTTTCTGTCACTCTAAACTCCCACCAACACCTGTAACTTTTTATTTGTTAGAATATATTTTGGATCCAACACCAGATTTGAAAAGATGAAGATGTAGAGGAAGATGTCATACACGCTAAGTTGTTGTCTGACCTGTTGGAGGTCAAAGAAGCTGATTTGTGTCAAAATGTGACATTTGTTTACAGTGAATTTTGGAAGTCACGATGTCACAAGGAGGAGCTTTTAGAATGTCAAAAATGAGTTCCATTAAAGTGAATGAAGACGGACAAAAAAGACCGACAAAACAAAATGCGTAGTTTAAAGAGTCTATAAGTCATATCAAAACGTTGTATTCAAACACACTATTCCAGACCAGTCTGCACAGTTTGACGTTTGAATTGCGTTTCCAGTTTTAAACGATGTAACAGAAGCAGAGGGCAGAAGAAGAATATTATGAGGAAGTATGACGAAGATTTAAAGTGGAACTGACAGTTTTATGAAACAAACAGACAATCATAATATCAGTTCAAAATATCAAAATCCCTGTTTATTAAGCTACACAAACCAACTTTATAAGATGTTTTTAAAATAGGTTACATTTGACTCACCATTCCAGTGTACCACCATTCCAGTGTACCACCATTCCAGTGTACCACCATTCCAGTGTACCACCATTCCAAGGTACCACCATTCCAGTGTACCACCATTCCAAGGTACACTAAGGCATAGTTGGCAGAATAGATTAATATCATTCACCAATACATTTCTTGGTAGTCCAAAAAATATTGCTATCAGGTTGTAAATCACACCTGGCCAGGTACAATTGTTTTCTGCCTCAATTCACTATGCACTGATTCCGTTTCAATGACTCAATATTTTGTACAAATACAAAATGAATGTAAATAAGGCTGGGAATGTCAGTACAATCAAATTAGGAAGGGCAACGATCACTAAACAGTAAATGCGTGGCTAATAGGCTAACTTATCTATTTATGTAGCAAGCTAAAAACACGAAGCCTAACATTAGCTAGACAGCTAGATTGCTAGCCGCTAGGAGGATGTCACGTCATTAGAGGAGTGGGAGAGTGATTGAATTTGTAAAGTTTAATATAGTTTTTCGGTGGCTACACACAGCTATATATACAGGTGTCATTTGGTTAGCTAGCAAGAAATGTGAATCATGTTGCTAGCTAGCTAGCTATCTCAGAACTTTAACGACTGTTATCTAATTAGCATATCTCTTGTGTTCGCAAATTCACTCTGGCTATCTACTCCGATTTCAGAGTAGAAAATAACTTGACGAATTTTCGAACGTGCAACACCCTCTGAATATGACCGGTGTCCTAAAACGTAGACAACAATAAAGTCATAGTTAGTCAAGAACGTTCTAGATAACATGTATACATCCTAACCAGCTCTACTACGTCAATTAAAATGGTCAGAGTGAGGTGTTCTCTCATTTGTGTCTGGAAGTAGCTAGCTAGCAAGCTAGCCAACTTTAGCCAGTTAGCTTGGGGTGATTGGTTGGGACAAGCATGCAAACGGCGGGTAAACTGCAGAAGGACGAGGAGGCTACAATTCCACATCGTTTATCAGTGCAAATTTTATCAACTTAATATTTTATACGAGATAAAAATTTAGTCATTTTGCAAGTCGGTTGGCCTAAAATATTATTTAACAGAAAAGACGGCTAACTTCCTGTTTAATGAGGAAGGAGAGGAAGGACGTTTGTGTAATTTCACTTTATGTGATTATTTTCTCGTTGACTCTAAAGGAACCAGTATTGTTCAATAGCGTCAGAATGACTTCTGTCATTGTTCTTATTCAGTGTCTGTGTCCCAAATGACACACTATGACCTTATGGGTTTATCTAATGTTCATTCCTTAGATTTGAGCTCCTATTGCTCTGGCTAGCATTCGTTGTTGATCTTGTTGTTGACGATGTGCAGAAGAGATACCTGTCCACGTTTGTTTGATCAAAAGGACTGTAATGTTCCCAACTGTAAGAGGACTCCCGTTGTATTTAAATATTAGCAGATATCCATTCAGGTGGCTTTTTTTGGGGGCGATTTTAATGATCTAACGTTGCTCTGTTGCCACTGCCTGTTGTCACGTCCTGACCAGAGTTCTTATGTGTTTTGCTTGTTTTAGTGTTGGTCAGGACGTGAACTGGGTGGGCATTCTATGTTGTGTGTCTAGTTTGTCTGTTTCTGTGTTCAACCTAATATGGTTCTCAATCAGAGGCAGCTGTCAATCGTTGTCCCTGATTGAGAATCATATATAGGAGGCTTGTTTTGTGTTGGGGATTGTGGGTGGTTGTTTCCTGTGTCAGTGTTTGTGCCACACGGGACTGTGACGGTTAGTTTGTTTTGTTATTGTGTAATTGTATATTGTTTTCATGTTCATTAAATCATGGAAACTTACCACGCTGTACATTGGTCCTCCGATCCTTCTCGCCTCTCCTCGTCCGATGAGGAGGACGAAATAGACAATCGTTACACCTGTAATAGACATTCCAGTTCAAAGTGAATGATGGCAGACCCCGTGTGGCAAATGGCTTGCTTGCATAATGGCCTACTGTAGCTCTGATTGGCTATGACGCAACCGGTCTGCATAGATTCGGGTTCTGGAAGAGACAAATGTTTTTTTATTGGGTTTTTTTATTCGCTGCAGTGTCTATAAATTGTCCAAAACGCACGGCTGCTTTCTCAATCTATATTGCTGTAGTATTGCTAACGGCACAAATGCCTTAGTATACGTAATCACGAAACATTCTAACAATTTTATGAAAATGTGAAAAGGACCATATCTAAGTGCTTGCTTGTCAGAAAATGTTTTTAAAAAGGTGTCATAATCTTCCTAGGGGGTGTATATGAACATATTTTAATAATATTTTATGTTACTGAAATACTGTCAGCTCCAGTTTAAAGTCGGGACTTTTGCTTCTCAAGTCCCACCTAATAAATGGAACATTTAAATGTGTTGTATTGCAGAGGGAATATTGCCTCAATAGGAATGTGTGTGTGTGTGTGTGTGTGTGTGTGTGTGTGTGTGTGTGTGTGTGTGTGTGTGTGTGTGTGTGTGTGTGTGTGTGTGTGTGTGTGTGTGTGAAGGTGTGTGTGTGTGTGTGTGTGTGTGTGAAGGTGTGTGAAGGTGTGTGTGTTGAAGGTGTGTGTGTGAAGGTGTGTGTTAGTGTGTTTGTTAGTGTGTGTGTATATATGTGTGTGTGTGTGTGAGTAAGAGTGTGTGAACACAAGTAGTCATCCTGTCTGTCTGTATGTGATATAAAGCCACGAGTCTGTATCCTTCCCCTGTGTTTCTTCCCTCTTCAGTTTCTTCAGAATGTTAAAAGATGTTGATATTTCAATACTGTGGATGTAGATATATATATAAGATCAATCCCATGAGGCCTTCAGCTCCCCTTTTGAATTAGGACTGAGATTCATCAAATACTAATGCCATTTTTATTTTCCTTAAATCATGGCGAGCGAACGAGCAGCCGGAAAGAAATAGTACAAGCAGAAGCTTGGTTTTGATTAAAGTAGAGTAGAGATTCATTGAGTCTGTGTCGGCGGCTCCGTAGCTCCAACGGCTGTGAGCAGCGTTTTAAATAGGAGTCCCATTTAGCAAAATATATCTTCTTTAATGAGAAGGTAATAATATCGACTTAATCTTTTATACGAGATAAGAAGTGAGTCATTTTGCGAGTCGGTTGGCCTAAAATATTATTTAACAGAAAAGACGGCTAACTTCCTGTTTAATGAGGAAGGAGAGGAAGGACGTTGGAGTAATTTCACTTTTATGTGATTATTTCTCGTTGACTCTAAAGGAACCAGTTTTGTTCAATAGTGTCAGAATGACTTCTGTCATTGTTCTTATTCAGTGTCTGTGTCCAAAATGACACCCTATGACCTTATGGGCCCTGGTCAAAAGTAGTGCACTAAATAGGGCTCTACCCATAGGGCCCCGGTCAAAAGTAGTGCACTAAATAGGGCTCTACCCATAGGGCCCTGGTCAAAAGTAGTGCACGAAATAGGGCTCTACCCATAGGGCCCCGGTCAAAAGTAGTGCACGAAATAGGGCTCTACCCATAGGGCCCCGGTCAAAAGTAGTGCACTAAATAGGGCTCTACCCATAGGGCCCCGGTCAAAAGTAGTGCACTAAATAGGGCTCTACCCATAGGGCCCGGTCAAAAGTAGTGCACTAAATAGGGGATAGAATGCCATTTGGGATGCAGTCTCTGTAATTCGCTTTAATGCTAAATAAATACTCCTAGGACCTCATTACAACAGTTGACAGGTGTGTATCTATCATTATATCAGTTAATATCTCTCTCTCTCTCTCTCTCTCTCTCTCTCTCTCTCTCTCTCTCTCTCTCTCTCTCTCTCTCTCTCTCTCTCTCTCTCTCTCTCTCTCTCTCTCTCTCTCTCTCTCTCTCTCAGTATATCAGTTGATAGGTCTGTATCTCTCCCTCTCCCTCTCCCTCTCCCTCTCCCTCAATTCAATTCAATTCAATTCAAGGGGCTTTATTGGCATGGGAAACATGTGTTAACATTGCCAAAGCAAGTGAGGTAGATATTATACAAAAGTGAAATAAACAATACAAATTAACAGTAAACATTACACATACAGAAGTTTCAAAACAATAAAGACATTACAAATGTTATATTATATATATACAGTGTTGTAACAATGTACAAATGGTTAAAGCACACAAGTTAAAATAAATAAGCATAAATATGGGTTGTATTTACAATGGTGTTTGTTCTTCACTGGTTGCCCTTTTCTTGTGGCAACAGGTCACAAATCTTGCTGCTGTGATGGCACACTGTGGAATTTCTCCCAGTAGATATGGGAGTTTATCAAAATTGGATTTGTTTTCAAATTCTTTGTGGATCTGTGTAATCTGAGGGAAATATGTCTCTCTAATATGGTCATACATTGGGCAGGAGGTTAGGAAGTGCAGCTCAGTTTCCACCTCATTTTGTGGGCAGTGTGCACATAGCCTGTCTTCTCTTGAGAGCCATGTCTGCCTACGGCGGCCTTTCTCAATAGCAAGGCTATGCTCACTGAGTCTGTACATAGTCAAAGCTTTCCTTAAGTTTGGGTCAGTCACAGTGGTCAGGTATTCTGCCACTGTGTACTCTCTGTTTAGGGCCAAATAGCATTCTAGTTTGCTCTGTTTTTTTGTTAATTCTTTCCAATGTGTCAAGTAATTATCTTTTTGTTTTCTCATGATTTGGTTGGGTCTAATTGTGCTGTTGTCCTGGGGCTCTGTGGGGTGTGTTTGTGTTTGTGAACAGAGCCCTAGGACCAGCTTGCTTAGGGGACTCTTCTCCAGGTTCATCTCTCTGTAGGTGATGGCTTTGTTATGGAAGGTTTGGGAATCGCTTCCTTTTAGGTGGTTGTAGAATTTAACGGCTCTTTTCTGGATTTTGATAATTAGTGGGTATCGGCCTAATTCTGCTCTGCATGCATTATTTGGTGTTCTACGTTGTACACGGAGGATATTTTTGCAGAATTCTGCATGCAGAGTCTCAATTTGGTGTTTGTCCCATTTTGTGAAATCTTGGTTGGTGAGCGGACCCCAGACCTCACAACCATAAAGGGCAATGGGCTCTATGACTGATTCAAGTATTTTTAGCCAGATCCTAATTGGTATGTTGAAATGTATGTTCCTTTTGATGGCATAGAAGGCCCTTCTTGCCTTGTCTCTCAGATTGTTCACAGCTTTGTGGAAGTTACCTGTGGTGCTGATGTTTAGGCCGAGGTATGTATAGTTTTTTGTGTGCTCTAGGGCAACGGTGTCTAGATGGAATTTGTGGTCCTGGTGACTGGACCTTTTTTGGAACACCATTATTTTGGTCTTACTGAGATTTACTGTCAGGGCCCAGGCCTGACAGAATCTGTGCAGAAGATCTAGGTGCTGCTGTAGGCCCTCCTTGGTTGGTGACAGAAGCACCAGATCATCAGCAAACAGTAGACATTTGACTTCGGATTCTAGTAGGGTGAGACCGGGTGCTGCAGACTGTTCTAGTGCCCGCGCCAATTCGTTGATATATATGTTGAAGAGGGTGGGGCTTAAGCTGCATCCCTGTCTCACCCCACGACCCTGTGTGAAGAAATGTGTGTGTTTTTTGCCAATTTTAACCGCACACTTGTTGTTTGTGTACATGGATTTTATAATTTCGTATGTTTTACCCCCAACACCACTTTCCATCAATTTGTATAGCAGACCCTCATGCCAAATTGAGTCGAAGGCTTTTTTGAAATCAACAAAGCATGAGAAGACTTTGCCTTTGTTTTGGTTTGTTTGGTTGTCAATTAGGGTGTGTAGGGTGAATACATGGTCTGTTGTACGGTAATTTGGTAAAAAGCCAATTTGACATTTGCTCAGTACATTGTTTTCATTGAGGAAATGTACGAGTCTGCTGTTAATGATAATGCAGAGGATTTTCCCAAGGTTACTGTTGACGCATATTCCACGGTAGTTATTGGGGTCAAATTTGTCTCCACTTTTGTGGATTGGGGTGATCAGTCCTTGGTTCCAAATATTGGGGAAGATGCCAGAGCTAAGGACGATGTTAAAGAGTTTTAGTATAGCCAATTGGAATTTGTTGTCTGTATATTTGATCATTTCATTAAGGATACCATCAACACCACAGGCCTTTTTGGGTTGGAGGGTTTTTATTTTGTCCTGTAACTCATTCAAGGTAATTGGAGAATCCAGTGGGTTCTGGTAGTCTTTAATAGTTGATTCTAGGATTTGGATTTGATCATGTATGTGTTTTTGCTCTTTATTCTTTGTTATAGAGCCAAAAAGTTTGGAGAAGTGGTTTACCCATACATCTCCATTTTGGATAGATAATTATCTCTCTCTCTCTCTCTCTCTCTCTCTCTCTCTCTCTCTCTCTCTCTCTCTCTCTCTCTCTCTCTCTCTCTCTCTCTCTCTCTCTCTCTCTCTCTCTCTCTCTCTCTCGCTCTCTCTCTCTCTCTCTCTCTCTCTCTCTCTCTCTCTCTCTCTCTCAGTTGGTAAGTGTGTCTATAGCAGTACACTCTTAGAATGAAGGGTTCCAAAACGGTTGGCTGTCCCCATCCATAGGAGAACCCTTTTTGATTCCAGACGGAACTTCTTTGGGTTCCTTGTAGAACCCTCTGGGGAAAGAGTTCTACATTGAACCCAATAGGGTTCTACCTGTAATCAAATGGGTTCTTCAGTGGCTTCTCATGTGGGGACAGCCGAAGAACCCTTTTAAGTTCTAGAGGGCACCTTTCATTTCTAAGCGTGTATATCAGGAAGTTCATAGTGCTTGAAACGACAGTCTCAAACATCTCCACTAATATAAATGAATTAAATTATATTATACACCATTAGACTTGACTATGACTTAAAACCTTATTAAAATGAGTTCAACTGTATTACCTTATTATAATCGACATACTACACGTTACTGCATTTACATGAACAGTGTGCGAGTGTAAATGTACGACTATACTAAAGATATAAAACAATACAATGTGTAAAATCGTTCCGTTTTGTTGAATTCCAGTCTTTCCTGTGACATATCGTTCCTCTAATTATACCTAGCACACACGGTAGGATTACCCACCAAGAGAGGAGACACGGTAGGATTAACCACTAAGAGAGGGGACAGTGAAATGGCATCGTCTGACATTTGAACACACATTCCATTAGGCTTAAAGTGATAATGCTCGTTGCCATGGAACATTTGAATTCATATATTTCTTCGTCTTCTTTATGAAATGTATTTAAACCAGTTAGAGTCGGGTGTAAAAGGATTCTATTTGGCCGAGAACCGTTGTTATATAGAATAACATGAATAACCCGTTTTTATTTTCCCAATTTATAAATAGTATTAATTAAAATACAAATATATTAATTAACTGGACATGCGTTTTAAATTGAAGTACATGCTAGTTGTTTTAACAGGGCATAAAAGCCTTGAAGCACAGAAGTCAAAGATTACCTCCCGACAACATAGTTCAATATGTTTCAGTCTGAGTCCATGGTATGATAATAGTGTAATATGTTTCAGTCTGAGTCCATGGTATGATAATAGTGTATTCTGTTTCAGTCTGAGTCCATGGTATGATAATAGTGTAATCTGTTTCAGTCTGAGTCCATGGTATGATAATAGTGTAATGTGTTTCAGTCTGAGTCCATGGTATGATAATAGTGTAATATGTTTCAGTCTGAATCCATGGTATGATAATAGTGTAATGTGTTTCAGTCTGAGTCCATGGTATGATAATAGTGTAATATGTTTCAGTCTGAGTCCATGGTATGATAATAGTGTATTGTGTTTCAGTCTGAGTCCATGGTATGATAATAGTGTAATATGTTTCAGTCTGAGTCCATGGTATGATAATAGTGTATTATGTTTCAGTCTGAGTCCATGGTATGATAATAGTGTATTGTGTTTCAGTCTGAGTCCATGGTATGATAATAGTGTAATGTGTTTCAGTCTGAGTCCATGGTATGATAATAGTGTATTGTGTTTCAGTCTGAGTCCATGGTATGATAATAGTGTAATATGTTTCAGTCTGAATCCATGGTATGATAATAGTTTAATATGTTTCAGTCTGATTCCATGGTATGATAATAGTGTAATATGTTTCAGTCTGATTCCATGGTATGATAATAGTGTAATACACTACATGTCAAAACGTATGTGGACACCAGCTCTTCGAACATCTCATTCCAAAATCATGGACATTAATATGGAGTTGGTCCCCCATTTTCTGCTATAACTGACTCCACACTTCTGGGAAGGCTTTCCTACTAGATGTTGGAACATTGCTGCGGGGACTTGCTTCCATTCAGCCACAAGAGCATTAGTGAGGTCGGCCACTGATGTTTGGCAGTTAGGCCTGGCTCACAGTCGGCGTTCCAATTCATCCCAAAGGTGTTTGATGGAGTTGAGGTCAGGGCTCTGTGCAGGCCAGTCAAGTTCTTCCACACCGATCTCGACAAAACATTACTGTACGGACAACGCCTTCTGCACAGGGACATTGTCATGCTGAAACAGGAAACGACCTTCTCCAAACTGTTGCCACAAAGTTGAAAGAACAGAATTGTCTAGATTGTCATTGTATGCTGTAGGGTTAAGATTTCCCTTCACTAGAGCTAAGGGGCCCGAACCTTGAAAAACAGCCCTAGACCATTATTCCTCCTCCACCGAACTTTACAGTTGGCATTATCCATTCGGGCAGTTGGTTATTGTGCTAATAGTGCTAATAGTTATTGTGCTGACGTTGCTTCCAGAGGCCGTTTGGAACTCGGTAGTGAGTGTTGAAACCGAGGACAGACAATTTTTTACGCGCTTCAGCACTCGGCAGTCCCGTTCTGTGAGCTTGTGTGGTCTACCACTTCGCGGGCTGAGCCGTTGTTGCTCTTAGATGTTTCCACTTCACAATAACAGCACTTACAGTTGACCGGGGAAGCTCTAGCAGGGCAGAAATGTTACAAACTGACTTGTTGGAAAGGTGGTGGACTCCTATGACGGTGCCACGTTGAAAGTCACTGAGCTCTTCAGTACGGGCCATTCTACTGTCAATGTTTGTCTATGGAGATCGCATGGATGTGTGCTCGATTGTATACACCTGTTAGCGACGAGTGTGGCTGAAATAGCCGAATCCACTCATTTGAAGGGGTGTCCTCTTACTTTTGGCTAGTGTAATATATCATAACGTAATTTGGCATGCTGCCTTGTCTTAGAAGGAGAAGTTAATTGAAAAAGTGTATGGTTTGAATCCCACATTTAATTTAATGTGAAACCACACGGGAAGGTTGGATAGACCTGAATTGGCAAACAGTTAGTTTCATTAAATAGGAGGTATAACAGTTAGTTTCATTAAATAGGATAGATAACAGTTAGTTGTATTAAATAAGGAGTTTTAACAGTTAGTTGTACTGAATAAGGAGGTATAACAGTTAGTTGTATTAAATAAGGAGGTATAACAGTTAGTTGTACTGAATAAGGAGGTATAACAGTTAGTTGTACTGAATAAGGAGGTATAACAGTTAGTTGTACTGAATAAGGAGGTATAACAGTTAGTTGTATTAAATAACGAGGTATAACAGTTAGTTGTATTAAATAAGGAGGTATAACAGTTAGTTGTACTGAATAAGGAGGTATAACAGTTAGTTGTACTGAGTAAGGAGGTATAACAGTTAGTTGTATTAAATAAGGAGGTATAACAGTTAGTTGTATTAAATAAGGAGGTATAACAGTTAGTTGTACTGAATAAGGAGGTATAACAGTTAGTTGTACTGAGTAAGGATGTATAACAGTTAGTTGTATTAAATAAGGAGGTATAACAGTTAGTTGTACTGAATAAGGAGGTTTAACAGTTAGTTTCATTAAATAGGATAGATAACAGTTAGTTGTATTAAATAAGGAGTTTTAACAGTTAGTTGTACTGAATAAGGAGGTATAACAGTTAGTTGTACTGAGTAAGGAGGTATAACAGTTAGTTGTATTAAATAAGGAGGTATAACAGTTAGTTGTACTGAATAAGGAGGTATAACAGTTAGTTGTACTGAATAAGGAGGTATAACAGTTAGTTGTATTAAATAAGGAGGTATAACAGTTAGTTGTACTGAATAAGGAGGTATAACAGTTAGTTGTACTGAATAAGGAGGTATAACAGTTAGTTGTATTAAATAAGGAGGTTTAACAGTTAGTTGTACTGAGTAAGGAGGTATAACAGTTAGTTGTATTAAATAAGGAGGTATAACAGTTAGTTGTACTGAATAAGGAGGTATAACAGTTAGTTGTACTGAGTAAGGAGGTATAACAGTTAGTTATATTAAATAAGGAGGTATAACAGTTAGTTGTACTGAATAAGGAGGTTTAACAGTTAGTTTCATTAAATAGGATGGATAACAGTTAGTTGTATTAAATAAGGAGTTTTAACAGTTAGTTGTACTGAATAAGGAGGTATAACAGTTAGTTGTACTGAATAAAGAGGTATAACAGTTAGTTGTACTGAATAAGGAGGTTTAACAGTTAGTTGTACTGAATAAGGAGGTATAACAGTTAGTTGTACTGAATAAGGAGGTATAACAGTTAGTTGTACTGAATAAGGAGGTTTAACAGTTAGTTGTATTAAATAAGGAGGTTTAACAGGTAGTTGTATTAAATAAGGAGGTTTAACAGCTAGTTGTACTGAATAACGAGGTATAACAGTTAGTTGTATTAAATAAGGAGGTATAACAGTTAGTTGTATTAAATAAGGAGGTTTAACAGTTAGTTGTACTGAGTAAGGAGGTTTAACAGTTAGTTGTATTAAATAAGGAGGTATAACAGTTAGTTGTACTGAGTAAGGAGGTATAACAGTTAGTTGTATTAAATAAGGAGGTTTAACAGTTAGTTGTACTGAGTAAGGAGGTATAACAGTTAGTTGTACTGAGTAAGGAGGTTTAACAGTTAGTTGTATTAAATAAGGAGGTTTAACAGTTAGTTGTACTGAGTAAGGAGGTTTAACAGTTAGTTATACTGAGTAAGGAGGTATAACGGCAGGTAGCCTAGTGGATAGACCATTGAGCCAGTTACCAAAAGGTTCCCAGATCAAATCCCCGAGCTGACGAGATAAAACAACTGTCGTTCTGCCCCTGAACAAGGCAGTTAACCCACTGTTCCTCGGCCGTCATTGTAAATAAGAATTTGTTCTTAAAACTGACTCGCCTAGTTAAATAAAGGTTAGATAAATAACAGTTAGTTGTATTGAATAAGGGTATGATAGCAGGTGTGTTTGTGTGCGCTCACCCATTCAGCTGCTGTGTGAGCAGGTGGAGGTCGGCAGTCACACTTGGAATCTGATAATTTATTGCCCATCAGCCTACAAGTGCAAATTAGATGGAGCGAAATGTAACGCACACACACACACACACACACACACACACACACACACACACACACACACACACACACACACACACACACGCGAAGCATGCAAAAACTATTGAATTGTTGAAGTAGGAACTCGGACAACTTGCATTGTGTCTTAGTTAAAACACTGTCGTCATGCCATTTGCTATCTCATTGTCTTCTGGAATAGCCGAGTCTCTAGGGAAAAACAGAGTGAAGGAGTCCTAGTCTCTATGGAGAAACAGAGTGAAGGAGTCCTAGTCTCTAGGGAGAAACAGAGTGAAGGAGCCCTAGTCTCTAGAGAGAAACAGAGTGAAGGAGCCCTAGTCTCTAGAGAGAAACAGAGTGAAGGAGTCCTAGTCTCTATGGAGAAACAGTGTGAAGGAGTCCTAGTCTCTATGTAGAAACAGAGTGAAGGAGCCCTAGTCTCTAGGGAGAAACAGAGTGAAGGAGCCCTAGTCTCTATGGAGAAACAGAGTGAAGGAGTCCTAGTCTCTAGGGAGAAACAGAGTGAAGGAGTCCTAGTCTCTAGGGAGAAACAGAGTGAAGGAGCCCTAGTCTCTAGGGAGAAACAGAGTGAAGGAGCCCTAGTCTCTAGAGAGAAACAGAGTGAAGGAGCCCTAGTCTCTATGGAGAAACAGAGTGAAGGAGCCCTAGTCTCTAGGGAGAAACAGAGTGAAGGAGCCCTAGTCTCTATAGGGAGAAACAGAGTGAAGGAGCCCTAGTCTCTAGGGAAAAACAGAGTGAAGGAGCCCTAGTCTCTAGAGAGAAACAGTGTGAAGGAGTCCTAGTCTCTATGGAGAAACAGAGTGAAGGAGTCCTAGTCTCTAGGGAGAAACAGAGTGAAGGAGCCCTAGTCTCTAGAGAGAAACAGAGTGAAGGAGCCCTAGTCTCTAGAGAGAAACAGAGTGAAGGAGCCCTAGTCTCTATGGAGAAACAGAGTGAAGGAGTCCTAGTCTCTAGGGAGAAACAGAGTGAAGGAGTCCTAGTCTCTATGGAGAAACAGTGTGAAGGAGTCCTAGTCTCTATGTAGAAACAGAGTGAAGGAGCCCTAGTCTCTAGGGAGAAACAGAGTGAAGGAGCCCTAGTCTCTATGGAGAAACAGAGTGAAGGAGTCCTAGTCTCTAGGGAGAAACAGAGTGAAGGAGTCCTAGTCTCTAGGGAGAAACAGAGTGAAGGAGCCCTAGTCTCTAGGGAGAAACAGAGTGAAGGAGCCCTAGTCTCTAGGGAGAAACAGAGTGAAGGAGCCCTAGTCTCTATGGAGAAACAGAGTGAAGGAGCCCTAATCTCTAGGGAGAAACAGAGTGAAGGAGCCCTAGTCTCTATAGGGAGAAACAGAGTGAAGGAGCCCTAGTCTCTATGGAGAAACAGAGTGAAGGAGTCCTAGTCTCTAGAGAGAAACAGAGTGAAGGAGCCCTAGTCTCTATGGAGAAACAGAGTGAAGGAGTCCTAGTCTCTAGGGAGAAACAGAGTGAAGGAGCCCTAGTCTCTAGAGAGAAACAGAGTGAAGGAGCCCTAGTCTCTAGAGAGAAACAGAGTGAAGGAGCCCTAGTCTCTATGGAGAAACAGAGTGAAGGAGTCCTAGTCTCTAGGGAGAAACAGAGTGAAGGAGTCCTAGTCTCTATGGAGAAACAGTGTGAAGGAGTCCTAGTCTCTATGTAGAAACAGAGTGAAGGAGCCCTAGTCTCTAGGGAGAAACAGAGTGAAGGAGCCCTAGTCTCTATGGAGAAACAGAGTGAAGGAGTCCTAGTCTCTAGGGAGAAACAGAGTGAAGGAGTCCTAGTCTCTAGGGAGAAACAGAGTGAAGGAGCCCTAGTCTCTAGGGAGAAACAGAGTGAAGGAGCCCTAGTCTCTAGGGAGAAACAGAGTGAAGGAGCCCTAGTCTCTATGGAGAAACAGAGTGAAGGAGCCCTAATCTCTAGGGAGAAACAGAGTGAAGGAGCCCTAGTCTCTATAGGGAGAAACAGAGTGAAGGAGCCCTAGTCTCTATGGAGAAACAGAGTGAAGGAGTCCTAGTCTCTAGAGAGAAACAGAGTGAAGGAGCCCTAGTCTCTATGGAGAAACAGAGTGAAGGAGTCCTAGTCTCTAGAGAGAAACAGAGTGAAGGAGCCCTAGTCTCTAGAGAGAAACAGAGTGAAGGAGCCCTAGTCTCTAGGGAGAAACAGAGTGAAGGAGTCCTAGTCTCTATGGAGAAACAGAGTGAAGGAGCCCTAGTCTCTAGGGAGAAACAGAGTGAAGGAGCCCTAGTCTCTATGGAGAAACAGTGTGAAGGAGTCCTAGTCTCTATGGAGAAACAGAGTGAAGGGGCCCTAGTCTCTATGGAGAAACAGTGTGAAGGAGTCCTAGTCTCTATGGAGAAACAGTGTTAAGGAGTCCAAGTCTCTAGGGAGAAACAGAGTGAAGGAGTCCTAGTCTCTATGGAGAAACAGTGTGAAGGAGTCCTAGTCTCTATGTAGAAACAGAGTGAAGGAGCCCTAGTCTCTATGGAGAAACAGTGTGAAGGAGTCCTAGTCTCTAGGGAGAAACAGAGTGAAGGAGGCCTAGTCTCTAGAGAGAAAGAGAGTGAAGGAGCCCTAGTCTCTATGGAGAAACAGAGTGAAGGAGTCCTAGTCTCTATGGAGAAACAGAGTGAAGGAGCCCTAGTCTCTAGGGAGAAACAGAGTGAAGGAGGCCTAGTCTCTAGAGAGAAAGAGAGTGAAGGAGCCCTAGTCTCTAGGGAGAAACAGAGTGAAGGAGCCCTAGTCTCTAGGGAGAAACAGAGTGAAGGAGGCCTAGTCTCTAGAGAGAAAGAGAGTGAAGGAGCCCTAGTCTCTATGGAGAAACAGAGTGAAGGAGTCCTAGTCTCTATGGAGAAACAGAGTGAAGGAGCCCTAGTCTCTATGTAGAAACAGAGTGAAGGAGCCCTAGTCTCTATGTAGAAACAGAGTGAAGGAGCCCTAGTCTCTATGTAGAAACAGAGTGAAGGAGCCCTAGTCTCTAGGGAGAAACAGAGTGAATGAGCCCTAGTCTCTAGGGAGAAACAGTGTGAAGGAGTCCTAGTCTCTATGTAGAAACAGAGTGAAGGAGTCCTAGTCTCTAAGGAGAAACAGAGTGAAGAAGTCCTAGTCTCTAAGGAGAAACAGAGTGAAGGAGTCCTAGTCTCTAAGGAGAAACAGAGTGAAGGAGTCCTAGTCTCTATGTAGAAACAGAGTGAAGGAGTCCTAGTCTCCAGGGAGAAACAGTGTGAAGGAGTCCTAGTCTCTATGTAGAAACAGAGTGAAGGAGCCCTAGTCTCTAAGGAGAAACAGTGTGAAGGAGTCCTAGTCTCTAAGGAGAAACAGAGTGAAGGAGTCCTAGTCTCTATGTAGAAACAGAGTGAAGGAGTCCTAGTCTCTAAGGAGAAACAGAGTGAATGAGCCCTAGTCTCTATGTAGAAACAGTGTGAAGGAGTCCTAGTCTCTATGGAGAAACAGAGTGAAGGAGTCCTAGTCTCTATGTAGAAACAGAGTGAAGGAGTCCTAGTCTCTATGTAGAAACAGTGTGAAGGAGCCCTAGTCTCTATGGAGAAACAGAGTGAAGGAGCCCTAGTCTCCAGGGAGAAACAGTGTGAAGGAGTCCTAGTCTCTATGGAGAAACAGAGTGAAGGAGCCCTAGTCTCTATGGAGAAACAGTGTGAAGGAGCCCTAGTCTCTATGGAGAAACAGAGTGAAGGAGCCCTAGTCTCCAGGGAGAAACAGAGTGAAGGAGCCCTAGTCTCTATGGAGAAACAGTGTGAAGGAGCCCTAGTCTCTATGGAGAAACAGAGTGAAGGAGCCCTAGTCTCCAGGGAGAAACAGTGTGAAGGAGCCCTAGTCTCTATGGAGAAACAGAGTGAAGGAGCCCTAGTCTCCAGGGAGAAACAGTGTGAAGGAGTCCTAGTCTCTAAGGAGAAACAGAGTGAAGGAGTCCTAGTCTCCAGGGAGAAACAGAGTGAAGGAGGTTGACCTGGTGTTTGGGAGTAGAGGCTCTAAACGTTGAAAGCAGTGTTGAAATTCCCCAGGACAAGACGGATGAAAGACCAAAGCAACAGACTTAGCTCAGAGCCCAGATCTAATGTGTTGTGTTTGAAAGGCACTCCAGGGGGCCTTGGATTTAAACCTCAACCACACTTCTGGGCTACTTTCAGGATTACTGTAGACATGTTTGGTTTTTACGTCTCCTAGTTTCTTCTTGACAATTGTTTTTTTTTCTTATTTTGCCCTTTTATAAAGTTAATAGACCGACAAATATTCACAAGTGCTTTTTCTATACAACACCTTCATTTTGTTCAAAAAGGGTTTGGCATTATCATATCGTCTTACAAATGACTTAACTAACTTGTCTTTTTTGTCTTCTCTGTCTCCTGTTGTTGTGCTGCACCTGGCTGGGGCTGTGTGGACACCAGGTAAGATCCATGTTTCATTCACGTCATCAATTGTAGTTTCCCCGACCACTATGGCGTCTTGGATTCATGACCGCTTCAAAGGCCGCTGTGGTACAGTTCACAACCATTTAGTTCACAACCATTTAGTTCACAGCCATTTAGTTCACATCCATTTAGTTCACAGCCATTTAGTTCACAGCCATTTAGTTCACAGCCATTTAGTTCACAACCATTTAGTTCACAACCATTTAGTTCACAACCATTTAGTTCACATCCATTTAGTTCACAGCCATTTAGTTCACATCCATTTAGTTCACAGCCATTTAGTTCACAACCATTTAGTTCACAACCATTTAGTTCACAGCCATTTAGTTCACATCCATTTAGTTCACAGCCATTTAGTTCACAGCCATTTAGTTCACAGCCATTTAGTTCACAACCATTTAGTTCACAGCCATTTAGTTCACAACCATTTAGTTCACAACCATTTAGTTCACATCCATTTAGTTCACAATCATTTAGTTCACAGCCATTTAGTTCACAACCATTTAGTTCACATCCATTTAGTTCACAGCCATTTAGTTCACATCCATTTAGTTCACAGCCATTTAGTTCACAACCATTTAGTTCACAACCATTTAGTTCACAACCATTTAGTTCACAGCCATTTAGTTCACAGCCATTTAGTTCACAGCCATTTAGTTCACAACCATTTAGTTCACAACCATTTAGTTCACAACCATTTTGTTCACAACCATTTAGTTCACAGCCATTTAGTTCACAGCCATTTAGTTCACAGCCATTTAGTTCACAACCATTTAATTCACAACCATTTAATTCACAACCATTTAGTTCACAACCATTTAGTTCACAACCGCTGAGATTCAGTTCACAGCTCCACAATCATTTTACAACAACATATATTGTAGAGTTTATGTTGTGGATATCGCCTTATTAAACCTTTACCATTACACCAACCACATGTTCATAAAATACTGTAGCTACAGCGACAGTGAGACCTCATCTAGGTTCAACCTTAAATCAACGTTTAATGGTCACATTATTAAACATGAAACAGTGAAAGACATGTTTGCTAACTCTCACATCTCAACGATGTGTTTGTGTGTGTGTGTGTGTGTGTGTGTGTGTGTGTGTGTGCGTGCGTGCGTGCGTGCGTGCGGTCGGACGTTATACACAAGACATCTGTAGCTTCACGCAGAAGTTCAAAGCTCTGTTGATGAGAATAACTTGATCAAATCAGCCTGAATAAGTTATTCACCGTTTTAACGTAGCAGAAGAACGTTCTAGAACAGGTGAAGACTGACAGAACAACAGGCGTGTTTCTGAACAGGGTGTGTGTGTGTGTGTGTGTGTGTGTGTGTGTGTGTGTGTGTGTGTGTGTGTGTGTGTGTGTGTGTGTGTGTGTGTGTGTGTGTGTGTGTGTGTGTGTGTGTGTGTGTGTGTGTGTGTGTGTGTGTGTGTGTGTGTGTGTGTGTGTGTGTGTAGTGTGTGTGTGCGTGTGTGCGTGTGTGCGTGTGTCCTTGCGTGTGTGTGCGTGTGCGTGCGTGTGCGTGTGTGTGTGTGTGTTAATACACTCCTATCTCCTTCTATCTGAAACACAAGTCATCTCTGAACCCCATTGTCCTACTTAACATTTGTTCTGACTGAATTAAACACCCGTCTTGATATTTTCCTTGCGTGTCTCCCCGGGTCTACAGCGACTGCATTGAACCAGCGTTTAATCTGTCTGTTGTTTTGTCCCGGGAAACGCTCGACACGGCTGACGCCTGAGTCGATCGATGCAGGTGTCAGTCAAATGAAAGAACGAGTCTTGTCATAAAGATGGCGTACTATATACAGGAAGTATTGAACAAGTCACTTCCAATACCACGTTTACATGTGCGGGGATACTAGAGTGACGGAGGTCGATACGGATTGTATACGGATAAACTGTCTGCGTGTGTGTGTGATCGGATTATCGTATTACACATAACTTCTAGATCGGATTATCGTATTACACATCTCTACTAGATCGGATTATTTTACTACACGTCTCTTCTAGATCGGATTATTTTATTACACATCTCTTCTAGATCGGATTATTTTACGACACATCTCTTCTAGATCGGATTATTTTATTACACATCTCTTCTAGATCGGATTATTTTACGACACATCTCTTCTAGATCGGATTATTTTATTACACGTCTCTTCTAGATCGGATTATTTTACTACACGTCTCTTCTAGATCAGATTATTTTACTACACGTCTCTTCTAGATCGGATTATTTTACTACACATCTCTTCTAGATCGGATTATTTTATTCTCTTATCATTTTAGGGTGTCTGGCTCTTCTCTCCACCCCCCCACCTCTACCCCCTGGTGTTTGTCCTGAGTGACAGGCTAGTAATCATGGAGGTTAGGGTGTCTGGCTCTTCTCTCCACCTCCCCACCTCTACCCCCTGGTGTTTGTCCTGAGTGACAGGCTAGTAATCATGGAGGTTAGGGTGTCTGGCTCTTCTCTCCACCCCCCCACCTCTACCCCCTGGTTCTTGTCCTGAGTGACAGGCTAGTAATCACGGAGGTTAGGGTGTCTGGCTCTTCTCTCCACCCCCCCCACCTCTACCCCCTGGTGTTTGTCCTGAGTGACAGGCTAGTAATCATGGAGGTTAGGGTGTCTGGCTCTTCTCCCCCCCCCCCTCCCACCTCGACCCCCTGGTTCTTGTCCTGAGTGCCAGGCTAGTAATCATGGAGGTTAGGGTGTCTGGCTCTTCTCTCCACCCCCCCACCTCTACCCCCTGGTTCTTGTCCTGAGTGCCAGGCTAGTAATCATGGAGGTTAGGGTGTCTGGCTCTCCTCCTCTATGATAATCATACACAGTTGTTAATCTCACAGGGTCTTGTTATCACGCCTGATGTTAGATGAAGAGAGGGGAAATTAGAAAGGCTGTCTCCTCTCTCACATCCGTTTTGTGTTTTGGTAATTAATTGGTCCGAGGGGCTGAAATTTTCTCCAAGCTTGTGTTCTTTACCAACCCTTGACAGTCATTGTTGGATAACTCTGGGTTCTACCGTGTTACTGCCTGGTTTCCGGCCTAATGAATTTCACCAGAGACCTCTAGGGCAGGTCTTTAAACAAACCCAATTAGAGGCGTCAACGGGCCCAGACCTCACCTCGCGTTCGGATGTTTACAGTTAATTACTGCTTTTAAACCAACGGCTTGTTGAAACCGGATTGTCTTGTAAAAATCTACTACCCCCCTTCTGTCAGACACCTTATCTCTAATTTAACATAAGACACCCGTCTGTCTCTCTCTCTCTTCGCCATCTTTCTCTCTCTCTCTCTCTCTCTCTCTCTCTCTCTCTCTCTCTCTCTCTCTCTCTCTCTCTCTCTCTCTCTCTCTCTCTCTCTCTCTCTCTCTCTCTCTCTCTCTCTCTCTCTCTCTCTCTCTCTCTCTCTCTCTCTCTTCCCCATCTCTCTCTCTCTCTTCCCCATCTCTCTCTCTCTCCTCCCCATCTCTTTCTCTCTCTCTCTTCCCCCACCTCTCTCTCTCTCTCTCTCTCTCTCTCTCCCCATCTCTCTCTCTCTCTCTCTCTCTCTCTCTCTCTCTCTCTCTCTCTCTCTCTCTCTCTCTCTCTCTCTCTCTCTCTTCCCCATCTCTCTCTCTCTTCCCCATCTATCTCTCTCTCCTCCCCATCTCTTTCTCTCTCTCTCTCTTCCCCCACCTCTCTCTCTTTCTCTCTCTTCCCCATCTCTCTCTCTCTCTCTCTCTTCCCCCATCTCTCTCTCTCTCTCTTCCACCACCTCTCTCTCTCTCTCTCTCTTCCCCATCTCTCTCTCTCTCTCTTCCCCATCTCTCTCTCTCTCTCTCTTCGCTCATCTCTCTCTCTCTCTTCCCCCATCTCTCTCTCTCTCAACCCCGTCTCCCTCTCTCTCCCCCTCCCTCCCTCCTCTCTTTTCGTCCCAACTGTCTGTCTGACCTAGTGTGTGTACCAGTCTATATTTTTTGTCGTTTAGCCACTCAGATTGGTGGCAGATTGTATTACGGATTACGACATCTTAAAGAGTTCATCTTTAATCCTATCACTATGCCCGTGTCTCCCCTGACATCTGCCGTCCAGCTCATCCAGTGGAGAGACAGACTAAGACATTCACGGGCAACGCAATTAGCCATTTTCAATCATCAAGTAATTACCTCATTTTACATGTTAAGTATACGTGGTTAGCTGCTGTGCTGAGAGGCTGTGATGGGGGTAGACAGGTCACTGTGTTTAGTGAGAGGCTGTGATGGAGAAGACAGGTCAATGTGTTTAGTGAGAGGCTGTGATGGAGAAGACAGGTCAATGTGTTTAGTGAGAGGCTGTGATGGGGGTAGACAGGTCAATGTGTTTAGTGAGAGGCTGTGATGGGGGTAGACAGGTCAATGTGTTTAGTGAGAAGCTGTGATGGGGGTAGACAGGTCAATGTGTTTAGTGAGAGGCTGTGATGGGGTAGACAGGTCAATGTGTTTAGTGAGAGGCTGTGATGGAGTAGACAGGTCAATGTGTTTAGTGAGAGGCTGTGATGGGGGTAGACAGGTCAATGTGTTTAGTGAGAGGCTGTGATGGGGGTAGACAGGTCCATGTGATGGGGTAGACAGGTCCATGTGATGGGGGAGACAGGTCAATGTGTTTAGTGAGAGGCTGTGATGGAGAAGACAGGTCAATGTGTTTAGTGAGAGGCTGTGATGGAGAAGACAGGTCAATGTGTTTAGTGAGAGGCTGTGATGGAGAAGACAGGTCAATGTGTTTAGTGAGAGGCTGTGATGGAGAAGACAGGTCAATGTGTTTAGTGAGAGGCTGTGATGGAGAAGACAGGTCCATGTGATGGGGTAGACAGGTCCATGCGATGGGGGAGACAGGTCAATGTGTTTAGTGAGAGGCTGTGATGGGGGTAGACAGGTCAATGTGTTTAGTGAGAGGCTGTGATGGGGTAGACAGGTCAATGTGTTTAGTGAGAGGCTGTGATGGAGTAGACAGGTCAATGTGTTTAGTGAGAGGCTGTGATGGAGAAGACAGGTCCATGTGATGGGGTAGACAGGTCCATGTGATGGGGGAGACAGGTCAATGTGTTTAGTGAGAAGCTGTGATGGGGGTAGACAGGTCAATGTGTTTAGTGAGAGGCTGTGATGGGGTAGACAGGTCAATGTGTTTAGTGAGAGGCTGTGATGGAGTAGACAGGTCAATGTGTTTAGTGAGAGGCTGTGATGGGGGTAGACAGGTCAATGTGTTTAGTGAGAGGCTGTGATGGGGGTAGACAGGTCCATGTGATGGGGTAGACAGGTCCATGTGATGGGGGAGACAGGTCAATGTGTTTAGTGAGAGGCTGTGATGGAGAAGACAGGTCAATGTGTTTAGTGAGAGGCTGTGATGGAGAAGACAGGTCAATGTGTTTAGTGAGAGGCTGTGATGGAGAAGACAG
Source organism: Salvelinus alpinus (assembly GCF_045679555.1). NCBI lineage: Eukaryota > Metazoa > Chordata > Actinopteri > Salmoniformes > Salmonidae > Salvelinus > Salvelinus alpinus. The sequence continues at coordinate 79,066,528 of NC_092095.1, read as the reverse complement.
GTCAATGTGTTTAGTGAGAGGCTGTGATGGAGAAGACAGGTCAATGTGTTTAGTGAGAGGCTGTGATGGAGAAGACAGGTCCATGTGATGGGGTAGACAGGTCCATGTGATGGGGGAGACAGGTCAATGTGTTTAGTGAGAGGCTGTGATGGGGGTAGACAGGTCCATGTGATGGGGTAGACAGGTCCATGTGATGGGGGAGACAGGTCAATGTGTTTAGTGAGAGGCTGTGATGGAGAAGACAGGTCAATGTGTTTAGTGAGAGGCTGTGATGGAGAAGACAGGTCAATGTGTTTAGTGAGAGGCTGTGATGGAGAAGACAGGTCATTGTGTTTAGTGAGAGGCTGTGATGGGGTAGACAGGTCAATGTGTTTAGTGAGAGGCTGTGATGAAGAAGACAGGTCATTGTGTTTAGTGAGAGGCTGTGATGGGGGTAGACAGGTCAATGTGTTTAGTGAGAGGCTGTGATGGGGTAGACAGGTCAATGTGTTTAGTGAGAGGCTGTGATGGAGAAGACAGGTCAATGTGTTTAGTGAGAGGCTGTGATGGAGTAGACAGGTCAATGTGTTTAGTGAGAGGCTGTGATGGGGGTAGACAGGTCAATGTGATGGGGTAGACAGGTCAGTGTGTTTAGTGAGAGGCTGTGATGGGGAAGACAGGTCAATGTGTTTAGTGAGAGGCTGTGATGGAGAAGACAGGTCAATGTGATGTAGAAGACAGGTCAATGTGTTTAGTGAGAGGCTGTGATGGAGTAGACAGGTCAATGTGTTTAGTGAGAGGCTGTGATGGGGGTAGACAGGTCAATGTGATGGGGTAGACAGGTCAATGTGTTTAGTGAGAGGCTGTGATGGAGTAGACAGGTCAGTGTGATGGGGGTAGACAGGTCAGTGTGTTTAGTGAGAGGCTGTGATGGGGAAGACAGGTCAATGTGTTTAGTGAGAGGCTGTGATGGAGAAGACAGGTCAATGTGATGTAGAAGACAGGTCAATGTGTTTAGTGAGAGGCTGTGATGGAGAGGACAGGTCATTGTGTTTAGTGAGAGGCTGTGATGGGGGTAGACAGGTCAATGTGTTTAGTGAGAGGCTGTGATGGAGAAAACAGGTCAAAGTGTTTAGTGAGAGTCTGTGATGGGGTAGACAGGTCAATGTGTTTAGTGAGAGGCTGTGATGGAGAAGACAGGTCAATGTGATGGGGTAGACAGGGCAATGTGTTTAGTGAGCGGCTGTGATGGAGAAGACAGGTCAATGTGATGGAGAAGACAGGTCAATGTGTTTAGTGAGATGCTGTGATGAGGTAGACAGGTCAATGTGTTTAGTGAGAGGCTGTGATGGAGAAGACAGGTCAATGTGATGGAGAAGACAGGTCAATGTGTTTAGTGAGAGGCTGTGATGGAGAAGACAGGTCAATGTGTTTAGTGAGAGGCTGTGATGGAGAAGACAGGTCAATGTGTTTAGTGAGAGGCTGTGATGGAGAAGACAGGTCAATGTGTTTAGTGAGAGGCTGTGATGGAGAAGACAGGTCAATGTGTTTAGTGAGAGGCTGTGATGGAGTAGACAGGTCAGTGTGTTTAGTGAGAGGTTGTGATGGGGTAGACAGGTCAATGTGTTTAGTGAGAGGCTGTGATGAAGAAGACAGGTCAATGTGATGGGGTAGACAGGTCAATGTGATGGGGGTAGACAAGTCAATGTGTTTAGTGAGAGGCTGTGATGGGGAAGACAGGTCAATGTGTTTAGTGAGAGGCTGTGATGGAGAAGACAGGTCAATGTGATGGAGTAGACAGGTCAATGTGTTTAGTGAGAGGCTGTGATGGGGGTAGACAGGTCAATGTGTTTAGTGAGAGGCTGTGATGGGGTAGACAGGTCCATGTGTTTAGTGAGAGGCTGTGATGGGGAAGACAGGTCAATGTGTTTAGTGAGAGAATGTGATGGGGAAGACAGGTGTAGAAGTGAGAGGCTGTGATGAAGAAGACAGGTCAATGTGATGGGGTAGACAGGCCAATGTGTTTATTGAGAGGCTGTGATGGGGAAGACAGGTCAATGTGTTTAGTGTGAGGCTGTGATGGGGGAAGACAGGTCCATGTGTTTAGTGAGAGGCTGTGATGGGGGTAGACAGGTCAATGTGTTTAGTGTGAGGCTGTGATGGGGGAAGACAGGTCCATGTGTTTAGTGAGAGGCTGTGATGGGGGTAGACAGGTCAATGTGTTTAGTGAGAGGCTGTGATGGGGGAAGACAGGTCCATGTGTTTAGTGAGAGGCTGTGATGGGGGTAGACAGGTCAGTGTGTTTAGTGAGAGGCTGTGATGGAGAAGACAGGTCAATGTGTTTAGTGAGAGGCTGTGATGGAGTAGACAGGTCAGTGTGTTTAGTGAGAGGTTGTGATGGGGTAGACAGGTCAATGTGTTTAGTGAGAGGCTGTGATGAAGAAGACAGGTCAATGTGATGGGGTAGACAGGTCAATGTGATGGGGGTAGACAAGTCAATGTGTTTAGTGAGAGGCTGTGATGGGGAAGACAGGTCAATGTGTTTAGTGAGAGGCTGTGATGGAGAAGACAGGTCAATGTGATGGAGTAGACAGGTCAATGTGTTTAGTGAGAGGCTGTGATGGGGGTAGACAGGTCAATGTGTTTAGTGAGAGGCTGTGATGGGGTAGACAGGTCCATGTGTTTAGTGAGAGGCTGTGATGGGGAAGACAGGTCAATGTGTTTAGTGAGAGAATGTGATGGGGAAGACAGGTGTAGAAGTGAGAGGCTGTGATGAAGAAGACAGGTCAATGTGATGGGGTAGACAGGCCAATGTGTTTATTGAGAGGCTGTGATGGGGAAGACAGGTCAATGTGTTTAGTGTGAGGCTGTGATGGGGGAAGACAGGTCCATGTGTTTAGTGAGAGGCTGTGATGGGGGTAGACAGGTCAATGTGTTTAGTGTGAGGCTGTGATGGGGGAAGACAGGTCCATGTGTTTAGTGAGAGGCTGTGATGGGGGTAGACAGGTCAATGTGTTTAGTGAGAGGCTGTGATGGGGGAAGACAGGTCCATGTGTTTAGTGAGAGGCTGTGATGGGGGTAGACAGGTCAGTGTGTTTAGTGAGAGGCTGTGATGGAGAAGACAGGTCAATGTGTTTAGTGAGAGGCTGTGATGGGGTAGACAGGTCAATGTGTTTAGTGAGAGGCTGTGATGGAGAAGACAGGTCCATGTGTTTAGTGAGAGGCTGTGATGGAGTAGACAGGTGAATGTGTTTAGTGAGAGGCTGTGATGGGGTAGACAGGTCAATATGTTACAGCAGGTTAGTGAGAGGCTTTGTGTATCTCTTGACCCCCCCCTCATCTCCTCATGAGGTCACTGAGCCACGGAACAGGAAGTTGAGAGTGATTCCATTTAGACCTTGGCAGGATCCTGGTTTCCCCACCTGCTCAGTGGACCGTATCTTTCTCCGTCCCTCTCTGTCTTTCTGTCTCTCCTCCATCCTTCCTTCCCTCTCTGTCTTTCTGTCTCTCCTCCATCCTTCCTTCCCTCCTTCCTTCCCTCTCTATCTTTCTGTCTCTCCTCCATCCTTCCTTACCTCTCCGTCTTTCTGTCTCTCCTCCATCCTTCCTTCCCTCTCTGTCTTTCTGTCTCTCCTCCTTCCTTCCTTCCCTCTCTGTCTTTCTGTCTCTCCTCCATCCTTCCTTCCCTCTCTGTCTTTCTGTCTTTCCTCCATCCTTCCTTCCCTCCTTCCTTCTCTCTCTCCTTCCCTCTCTATCTTTCTGTTTCTCCTCCATCCTTCCTTCCCTCCTTCCTTCCCTCTCTATCTTTCTGGAGTAGACAGGTCAGTGTGATGGGGGTAGACAGGTCAGTGTGTTTAGTGAGAGGCTGTGATGGAGAAGACAGGTCAATGTGATGTAGAAGACAGGTCAATGTGTTTAGTGAGAGGCTGTGATGGAGAAGACAGGTCAATGTGATGTAGAAGACAGGTCAATGTGTTTAGTGAGAGGCTGTGATGGAGAAGACAGGTCATTGTGTTTAGTGAGAGGCTGTGATGGGGGTAGACAGGTCAATGTGTTTAGTGAGAGGCTGTGATGGAGAAGACAGGTCAATGTGTTTAGTGAGAGGCTGTGATGGGGTAGACAGGTCAATGTGTCTAGTGAGAGGCTGTGATGGGGTAGACAGGTCAATGTGTTTAGTGAGAGGCTGTGATGGAGAAGACAGGTCAATGTGATGGGGTAGACAGGGCAATGTGTTTAGTGAGAGGCTGTGATGGAGAAGACAGGTCAATGTGATGGGGTAGACAGGGCAATGTGTTTAGTGAGAGGCTGTGATGGAGAAGACAGGTCAATGTGATGGAGAAGACAGGTCAATGTGTTTAGTGAGAGGCTGTGATGGGGTAGACAGGTCAATGTGTTTAGTGAGAGGCTGTGACGGAGAAGACAGGTCAATGTGATGGAGAAGACAGGTCAATGTGTTTAGTGAGAGGCTGTGATGGAGAAGACAGGTCAATGTGTTTAGTGAGAGGCTGTGATGGAGAAGACAGGTCAATGTGTTTAGTGAGAGGCTGTGATGGAGAAGACAGGTCAATGTGTTTAGTGAGAGGCTGTGATGGAGTAGACAGGTCAGTGTGTTTAGTGAGAGGTTGTGATGGAGTAGACAGGTCAGTGTGTTTAGTGAGAGGTTGTGATGGGGTAGACAGGTCAATGTGTTTAGTGAGAGGCTGTGATGAAGAAGACAGGTCATTGTGATGGGGGTAGACAAGTCAATGTGTTTAGTGAGAGGCTGTGATGGAGTAGACAGGTCAGTGTGTTTAGTGAGAGGTTGTGATGGGGTAGACAGGTCAGTGTGTTTAGTGAGAGGCTGTGATGGGGTAGACAGGTCAATGTGTTTAGTGAGAGGCTGTGATGGAGAAGACAGGTCAATGTGATGGGGTAGACAGGGCAATGTGTTTAGTGAGAGGCTGTGATGGAGAAGGCAGGTCAATGTGATGGGGTAGACAGGGCAATGTGTTTAGTGAGAGGCTGTGATGGAGAAGACAGGTCAATGTGATGGAGAAGACAGGTCAATGTGTTTAGTGAGAGGCTGTGATGGGGTAGACAGGTCAATGTGTTTAGTGAGAGGCTGTGACGGAGAAGACAGGTCAATGTGATGGAGAAGACAGGTCAATGTGTTTAGTGAGAGGCTGTGATGGAGAAGACAGGTCAATGTGTTTAGTGAGAGGCTGTGATGGAGAAGACAGGTCAATGTGTTTAGTGAGAGGCTGTGATGGAGAAGACAGGTCAATGTGTTTAGTGAGAGGCTGTGATGGAGTAGACAGGTCAGTGTGTTTAGTGAGAGGTTGTGATGGAGTAGACAGGTCAGTGTGTTTAGTGAGAGGTTGTGATGGGGTAGACAGGTCAATGTGTTTAGTGAGAGGCTGTGATGAAGAAGACAGGTCATTGTGATGGGGGTAGACAAGTCAATGTGTTTAGTGAGAGGCTGTGATGGAGTAGACAGGTCAGTGTGTTTAGTGAGAGGTTGTGATGGGGTAGACAGGTCAGTGTGTTTAGTGAGAGGCTGTGATGGGGTAGACAGGTCAATGTGATGGGGGTAGACAAGTCAATGTGTTTAGTGAGAGGCTGTGATGGGGGAGACAGGTCAATGTGTTTAGTGAGAGGCTGTGATGGAGAAGACAGGTCATTGTGATGGAGTAGACAGGTCAATGTGTTTAGTGAGAGGCTGTGATGGAGAAGACAGGTCAATGTGATGGAGGAGACAGGTCAATGTGTTTAGTGAGAGGTTGTGATGGGGTAGACAGGTCCATGTGTTTAGTGAGAGGCTGTGATGGGGGTAGACAGGTCAGTGTGTTTAGTGAGAGGTTGTGATGGGGGTAGACAGGTCAATGTGTTTAGTGAGAGGCTGTGATGGAGAAGACAGGTCAATGTGTTTAGTGAGAGGCTGTGATGGAGAAGACAGGTCAATGTGTTTAGTGAGAGGCTGTGATGGAGAAGACAGGTCAATGTGTTTAGTGAGAGGCTGTGATGAAGAAGACAGGTCAATGTGATGGGGTAGACAGGTCAATGTGTTTATTGAGAGGCTGTGATGGGGAAGACAGGTCAATGTGTTTAGTGTGAGGCTGTGATGGGGGAAGACAGGTCCATGTGTTTAGTGAGAGGCTGTGATGGGGGTAGACAGGTCAATGTGTTTAGTGTGAGGCTGTGATGGGGGAAGACAGGTCCATGTGTTTAGTGAGAGGCTGTGATGGGGGTAGACAGGTCAATGTGTTTAGTGAGAGGCTGTGATGGGGGAAGACAGGTCCATGTGTTTAGTGAGAGGCTGTGATGGGGGTAGACAGGTCAGTGTGTTTAGTGAGAGGCTGTGATGGAGAAGACAGGTCAATGTGTTTAGTGAGAGGCTGTGATGGGGTAGACAGGTCAATGTGTTTAGTGAGAGGCTGTGATGGAGAAGACAGGTCCATGTGTTTAGTGAGAGGCTGTGATGGAGTAGACAGGTGAATGTGTTTAGTGAGAGGCTGTGATGGGGTAGACAGGTCAATATGTTACAGCAGGTTAGTGAGAGGCTTTGTGTATCTCTTGACCCCCCCCTCATCTCCTCATGAGGTCACTGAGCCACGGAACAGGAAGTTGAGAGTGATTCCATTTAGACCTTGGCAGGATCCTGGTTTCCCCACCTGCTCAGTGGACCGTATCTTTCTCCGTCCCTCTCTGTCTTTCTGTCTCTCCTCCATCCTTCCTTCCCTCTCTGTCTTTCTGTCTCTCCTCCATCCTTCCTTCCCTCCTTCCTTCCCTCTCTATCTTTCTGTCTCTCCTCCATCCTTCCTTACCTCTCCGTCTTTCTGTCTCTCCTCCATCCTTCCTTCCCTCTCTGTCTTTCTGTCTCTCCTCCTTCCTTCCTTCCCTCTCTGTCTTTCTGTCTCTCCTCCATCCTTCCTTCCCTCTCTGTCTTTCTGTCTTTCCTCCATCCTTCCTTCCCTCCTTCCTTCTCTCTCTCCTTCCCTCTCTATCTTTCTGTTTCTCCTCCATCCTTCCTTCCCTCCTTCCTTCCCTCTCTATCTTTCTGTCTCTCCTCCATCCTTCCTTCCCTCTCTTTCTTTCTGTCTCTCCTCCATCCTTCCTTCCCTCTCTGTCTTTCTGTCTTTCCTCCATCCTTCCTTCCCTCCTTCCTTCTCTCTCTCCTTCCCTCTCTATCTTTCTGTTTCTCCTCCATCCTTCCTTCCCTCCTTCCTTCCCTCTCTGTCTTTCTGTCTCTCCTCCATCCTTCGTTCCCTCTCTGTCTTTCTGTCTCTCCTCCATCCTTCCTTCCCGCCCTCCATCTCTCTCTTCTCTCTCGCCCTCCTTCACGTTCTGTTCCTCGTAGAAGACGCCTGCCCGCCGGCCGTGTTGGTAGCGCAGCGACACGTTCCAGAGGCCCTGTACGAACCGTGGGATTAAACCAGAGAATCCTGTATTACTGGTGTCACATGGCCGCCAGGCAGTGGGGCCTCTCTGCCTCCTCTGCCTCTCCTACAATCTCTGTAGCTCCCAGAACGGAGCAGGGAGCTGGGCTGGGAAGAGGGATAGAGGGGTAGGGGGGGAGTTGAGGGTTGAGATCGGGTACAGGCTTTTAGGCAATCTAAATATTTTAATGCCATATGGGATTGGGATTAAATGTAGGGGGGGGGGGGGGGGGATCTGTGGATGTGGTTGCAGTTTTACAGTTGGACTACATCCCAAAATGGCACACTACGCCCTAGGTAGTGCACTACTTTGGACCAGCCAAATGGCACACTATGCCCTAGATAGTGCACTACTTTGGACCAGAGCCCGGGGCCATCTGGGTTCCATTCGGGATGTAGATTTTACAGTGAGGTTAAACCTCTTGGCACGTGGCGAAGCATCCTCTTCTCAGTTCCTCTACAATGTATTCTTCTGAGGTTTGCTCAGTAATTTAATTTGAGGTAATTGTAGAGAGGATCTATAATTAAAGGGATTAAAAATGCCATTTATAAATGGGCCAGAGAAGAGAAGTAGAGATGAAGAGGAAGGCTCTGGCTCCTTTGGCTCACTCCTTCCACTCCCTCCCTCACTCCCTTGTTCCCTCGTTCCCTTCTTCCCCTACCTCCTTCTCTCCTATCCTCTTTCCCCTCCTTCCCTCCTTCCCTCACTCCCTCCCTCCCATCTATCGTACTTCCCTCTTGCCCTCCTTCCCCTCCCTCGCTCCCTTCTTCCATCCTTCCCTCACTCCCTTTCTCCCTTCCCCCCTCCCTCCTTCCGTCTTTCACCTCTCTCCTTCCCTCCCTCCCTCACTCCTTCATTCCCCCCTTCCCACCTTTCTTCCTCTCATCATCCTCTCCTCTGCTCGTCCGTCTTGTCTAATGTCACTTTCATCTGACGTGATACAACCTTAAAGCTGCAATATGTAACATTTTGGTTGATCCAACCAAACTCACATAGAAATGTGAGTTATAGATCTGTCATTCTCATTGAAAGTCCTTCAATTGGTAGATCTGTTCTATGCCAGCTATACTTCCCGTTCTTAATTTGAGATTCAGCATCTTTTACTGTGGGTTTTGTTCACCAGCTTCAAACAGATGAAACAACAATAGTTTTGATTATGGAAATTAACCTTCCAGGCGGTTTAGATGGTACAATGATTCTCTACACGATACATTGCTTGTTTTGTCAAATGAATTGAAATTAGGAGAACTATTAGAATTTGTGTAACCAGGAAATGGCAGAGTGATTCTTACATGTTGCACCTTTAAAACTAGAACAAAAGAGAAAACCTTAAAACCAGAACAAAAGAGACAGCCTTAAAACAAGAACAAAAGAGACAGCCTTAAAACGGGAACAAGAGAGACAACCTTAAAACGGGAACAAGAGAGACAACCTTAAAATGGGAACAAGAGAGACAACCTTAAAACCAGAACAAGAGACAACCTTAAAATGGGAACAAGAGAGACAACCTTAAAACCAGAACAAGAGACAACCTTAAAATGGGAACAAGAGAGACAACCTTAAAACCAGAACAAGAGACAACCTTAAAATGGGAACAAGAGAGACAACCTTAAAACCAGAACAAGAGACAACCTTAAAACCAGAACAAGAGAGACGACCTTAAAATGGGAACAAGAGAGACAACCTTAAAATGGGAACAAGAGAGACAACCTTAAAACCAGAACAAGAGACAACCTTAAAATGGGAACAAGAGAGACAACCTTAAAACCAGAACAAGAGACAACCTTAAAATGGGAACAAGAGAGACAACCTTAAAACGGGAACAAGAGACAACCTTAAAACCAGAACAAGAGACAACCTTAAAACCAGAACAAGAGACAACCTTAAAACCAGAACAAGAGAGACGACCTTAAAATGCGAACAAGAGACAACCTTAAAACCAGAACAAGAGACAACCTTAAAACGGGAACAAAATACTTGTAATTAATTTTCCAAAATAAAGAAATGACCTCACTTCATTTTAATTGAACGTTTGCAAAAATAGATAATGCAGTCCATTCAGAAAGTATTCAGACCCCTTGACTTTTTCCACATTTTGTTACGTTACAGCCTTTTTCTAAAATGGATTCAAAAAATGTTTTTACTGATCAAACTACACACGTTATCCCATAATGACAAAGCAAAAACAGGAATTTTTGAAAATGTTAGCAAATTTATCATTTTTTATTTATTTTAAATATCACAATTACATAAGTATTCAGACCCTTTACTCAGTACTTTGTTGAAGCACCTTTGGCAGCGATTACAGCCTCGAGTCTTCTTGGGTTTGACGCTACAAGCTTGGCACACCTGTATTTGGGGAGTTTCTCCCATTCTTCTCTGCAAATCCTCTCCAGCTCTGTCAGGTTGGATGGGGAGCGTCGCTGCACAGCAATTTTCAGGTCTCTCCAGAGATGGGGGCGGCAGGCAGCCTAGTGGTTAGCACCTTGGGCCAGTAACCGAAAGGTTGCTAGATTGAATCCCCGAGCTGACGAGGTAAAAATCTTTCATTCTGCCCCTGAACAACCCACTGTTCCCCGGTAGGCCGTCATTGTAAATAAGAACTTGTTCTTAACTAACTTGCCAAGTTAAATAAAGGTTAAATAAAATAAGATGTTCGATCGGGTTCAAGTCCAGGGTCTGGCTGGGCCACTCAAGAACATTCTGAGACTTGTCCTGAAGCCACTCCTGCATCGTCATGGCTGTGTGCTTAGGGTCGTTGTCCTATTGGAAGTTGAACTTTCACCCCAGTCTGAGGTCCTGGAGCAGGTTTTCATCAAGGATCTCTCTGTACTCTGTACTTTGCTCCGTTCATCTTTCCCTCGATCCTGACTATCCTCCTAGTCTCTGTCGCTGAAAAACATAATTTAAAGCATGATGTTGCCAATCTTGATTTTCATCAGACCAGAGAATCTTATTTTTCATGGTCTGAGAGCGCTTTAAGTGCCTTTTGGCAAACTCCAAGCGGGCTGTCATGTGCGTAACAAAATGTGGACAAGTCAAGGGGTCTGAATACTTTCCGAATGCCACTGTATCTTGCTACCATAGAAAGGTAAATATGTGTCTAGTTGTCGAAAAATCTCCTTAATTATTTTTGTCATATCCCAGTTTACCTATTTGATTTATGGCCCTGCCTACACTGAACAACTTTATTATTTTTAAATACATGTGAAAAAAATATTCCATTTTATTTGGAATGACAAGCCACGCAAAATTAAACGGGCAAATTTGTTTCATGAATATGAATTCAGACGCCTAAAATTATTAAATATTAAAAGCATTGAACCTCTCATTAAATGCTTCAGTCATGCAAAAGTTCAGTTTAAATCCAAACTGATTCTCTAGCAGATTAGTGAGAATGACAATTTTCTCTTTATTCAGATTACAACCTCTCACTTCAGTAAATAAGCTCCGAAATATCAGTATTTTCAAAATAAGCCGTAGAGTTAGTTGCAAGTTGCAATTTCAGTTTATTCCGCCAGGAAACAAATAAAAAATATTATTGTTAAACTCAAATATAGTAATTTATTTAAAAAAATATATATATATACAGTTTGTATATTTTGGAGATGTATTTTTCTTATAAAGGGTACACTCTTTGCACTTAAGACCAAAATTGTTTAAAGACATGTTTTGATCAATAACAAAAGTTTTCAGTTTCATTTAAGGACCAACATAATGTACAGCTGCACCGTACAGGTTGCAAAATAGTTGGGGAGAGATTTTCGATGTACAGATTCCACGGGACAGTGTTAATGAACTGATACACAAAGCGATGATGGATTCAACAATTTTCGCATGCACCATTTTTGCAACCAATATAATGTTTTATTTATATTTGGGGGGGATACAACCTTCCCAGCTCTGCAGATTTTTCTGCAAAGAGACAGAATCATTAGATCATTTGTTTTTGGCTTGTTTCTGCTCGCAGGTTCAGGAACGGTTTTGAAAACTCTGCAAAAAACACAGCTGGGTGTCTTGAAACGCCGATAGTCAATCAATCAATAATATAATTAATACTATTAGTAAAAATGTTCATCTTTAATTTACAATCTGTAGAATCTATCAGACTAGAAAGGTTCAGAACTTCTGTGAAACATTACAGTTAAAAAATATATGGCAAATAGAAATTCATACTGGATGGTGTTCAGAGATAGATGGGAGGGGTTGAGGGGAGCTGAAGGATGGGACTGGATGGTGTTAGGAGATAGATGGGGGGGGTTGAGGGGAGCTGAAGGATGGGACTGGATGGTGTTAGGAGATAGATGGGAGGGGTTGAGGGGAGCTGAAGGATGGGACTGGATGGTGTTCATAGATAGATGGGAGGGGTAGAGGGGAGCTGAAGGATGAGACTGGATGGTGTTCAGAGATAGATGGGAGGGGTTGAGGGGAGCTGAAGGATGGGACTGGATGTTGTTAGGAGATAGATGGGAGGGGTTGAGGGGAGCTGAAGGATGGGACTGGATGGTGTTCAGAGATAGATGGGGGGGGTTGAGGGGAGCTGAAGGATGGGACTGGATGGTGTTAGGAGATAGATGGGAGGGGTTGAAGGGAGCTGAAGGATGGGACTGGATGGTGTTAGGAGATAGATGGGAGGGGTTGAGGGGAGCTGAAGGATGGGACTGGATGGTGTTCATAGATAGATGGGAGGGGTAGAGGGGAGCTGAAGGATGGGACTGGATGGTGTTCAGAGATAGATGGGAGGGGTTGAGGGGAGCTGAAGGATGAGACTGGATGGTGTTCAGAGATAGATGGGAGGGGTTGAGGGGAGCTGAAGGATGGGACTGGATGGTGTTCAGAGATAGATGGGAGGGGTTGAGGGGAGCTGAAGGATGAGACTGGATGGTGTTCAGAGATAGATGGGAGGGGTTGAGGGGAGCTGAAGGATGGGACTGGATGGTGTTCAGAGATAGATGGGAGGGGTAGAGGGGAGCTGAAGGATGAGACTGGATGGTGTTCAGAGATAGATGGGAGGGGTTGAGGGGAGCTGAAGGATGGGACTGGATGGTGTTAGGAGACAGATGGGAGGGGTTGAGGGGAGCTGAAGGATGGGACTGGATGGTGGTCAGAGATAGATGGGAGGGGTTGAGGGGAGCTGAAGGATGGGACTGGATGGTGTTCATAGATAGATGGGAGGGGTAGAGGGGAGCTGAAGGATGGGACTGGATGGTGTTCAGAGATAGATGGGAGGGGTTGTGGGTAGGATGAGACTGGATGGTGGTCAGAGATAGATGGGAGGGGATGAGGGGAGCTGAAGGATGGGACTGGATGGTGTTAGGAGACAGATGGGAGGGGTTGAGGGGAGCTGAAGGATGGGACTGGATGGTGGTCAGAGATAGATGGGAGGGGTTGAGGGGAGCTGAAGGGTGGGAGTAAAAACAAACAAAAGATAACTATTGTAAAACAGACATTCCATAAATGTATATAGTCTGTATAAACTGGAAGTAGAAGCCTAAGTAATGTTGTCCATTAGTTTACTCCAATTAGAGGAGAGATGGTAGTGAGGGGAGATAATCAAGTATTAATATATATTTATATATGAGGAACTGGAACGGTTCCTGACAATTACATGGATAGAACCCACAATCTCTATAGTCAATATCATCTCTGATCTAGTCCCCCCCTGCCAACCCTTGATTCAGCCTTGTTCATCAGTAGATGTCCTTCGGTCATAACATTAGTCTTCCTGGTGAGGAACGAGGGGATTCAGAGTGTATCATTCTCTGTGACGATCCCCTGTGACTGTCTCATTCTCTGTGACGATCCCCTGTGACTGTCTCATTCTCTGTGACGATCCCCTGTGACTGTCTCATTCTCTGTGACGATCCCCTGTGACTGTCTCATTCTCTGTGACGATCCCCTGTGACTGTCTCATTCTCTGTGACGATCCCCTGTGACTGTCTCATTCTCTGTGACGATCCCCTGTGACTGTCTCATTCTCTGTGACGATCCCCTGTGACTGTCTCATTCTCTGTGACGATCCCCTGTGACTGTCTCATTCTCTGTGACGATCCCCTGTGACTGTCTCATTCTCTGTGACGATCCCCTGTGACTGTCTCATTCTCTGTGACGATCCCCTGTGACTGTCTCATTCTCTGTGACGATCCCCTGTGACTGTCTCATTCTCTGTGACGATCCCCTGTGACTGTCTCATTCTCTGTGACGATCCCCTGTGACTGTCTCATTCTCTGTGACGATCCCCTGTGACTGTCTCATTCTCTGTGACGATCCCCTGTGACTGTCTCATTCTCTGTGACGATCCCCTGTGACTGTCTCATTCTCTGTGACGATCCCCTGTGACTGTCTCATTCTCTGTGACGATCCCCTGTGACTGTCTCATTCTCTGTGACGATCCCCTGTGACTGTCTCATTCTCTGTGACGATCCCCTGTGACTGTCTCATTCTCTGTGACGATCCCCTGTGACTGTCTCATTCTCTGTGACGATCCCCTGTGACTGTCTCATTCTCTGTGACGATCCCCTGTGACTGTCTCATTCTCTGTGACGATCCCCTGTGACTGTCTCATTCTCTGTGACGATCCCCTGTGACTGTCTCATTCTCTGTGACGATCCCCTGTGACTGTCTCATTCTCTGTGACGATCCCCTGTGACTGTCTCATTCTCTGTGACGATCCCCTGTGACTGTCTCATTCTCTGTGACGATCCCCTGTGACTGTCTCATTCTCTGTGACGATCCCCTGTGACTGTCTCATTCTCTGTGACGATCCCCTGTGACTGTCTCATTCTCTGTGACGATCCCCTGTGACTGTCTCATTCTCTGTGACGATCCCCTGTGACTGTCTCATTCTCTGTGACGATCCCCTGTGACTGTCTCATTCTCTGTGACGATCCCCTGTGACTGTCTCATTCTCTGTGACGATCCCCTGTGACTGTCTCATTCTCTGTGACGATCCCCTGTGACTGTCTCATTCTCTGTGACGATCCCCTGTGACTGTCTCATTCTCTGTGACGATCCCCTGTGACTGTCTCATTCTCTGTGACGATCCCCTGTGACTGTCTCATTCTCTGTGACGATCCCCTGTGACTGTCTCATTCTCTGTGACGATCCCCTGTGACTGTCTCATTCTCTGTGACGATCCCCTGTGACTGTCTCATTCTCTGTGACGATCCCCTGTGACTGTCTCATTCTCTGTGACGATCCCCTGTGACTGTCTCATTCTCTGTGACGATCCCCTGTGACTGTCTCATTCTCTGTGACGATCCCCTGTGACTGTCTCATTCTCTGTGACGATCCCCTGTGACTGTCTCATTCTCTGTGACGATCCCCTGTGACTGTCTCATTCTCTCAACAACAAGTTATCAGTCTCTCTGCTGAATCAGACTCCAAAACCCTTTCGGTTTAAGTTAATTAAGGTCTGGGATGGACAACGCTGTAGGATAAACTTACTGGACGCCCGTCCACAACGCTGTAGGATAAACTTACTGGACGCCCGTCCACAACGCTGTAGGATAAACCTACTGG
>NC_092095.1:79041612-79046612 GCF_045679555.1 Salvelinus alpinus | reverse complement strand
GCACTCCGTATGTTGTGTTTGTTGAAAACATGATTTTGTAGAGGATTTATCTGTCCAGCTCAGAACTGAGATGTTGATTCAATACAACACAAGTTAGTAGCTAGGACACTTCAATGACAACTCAGTGACCTCTCAGTGACCTCTCAGTGACCTCTCAGTGACAAGTCAGTGTGTTGTGCATCCAAAATGGCACCCTATTTCCTATGCAGTGCACTACTTTTGACCAGGACGTATAGGGCTCTGGCACCCTATTCCCTATGCAGTGCACTACTTTTGACCAGGACGTATAGGGCTCTGGCACCCTATTCCCTATGCAGTGCACTACTTTTGACCAGGACGTATAGGGCTCTGGCACCCTATTCCCTAAGCAGTGCACTACTTTTGACCAGGACGTATAGGGCTCTGGCACCCTATTCCCTATGCAGTGCACTACTTTTGACCAGGACTTATAGGGCTCTGGCACCCTATTCCCTAAGCAGTGCACTACTTTTGACCAGGACGTATAGGGCTCTGGTACCCTATTCCCTATGCAGTGCACTACTTTTGACCAGGACGTATAGGGCTCTGGCACCCTATTCCCTAAGCAGTGCACTACTTTTGACCAGGACGTATAGGGCTCTGGTACCCTATTCCCTATGCAGTGCACTACTTTTGACCAGGACGTATAGGGCTCTGGCACCCTATTCCCTACGCAGTGCACTACTTTTGACCAGGACTTATAGGGCTCTGGTAACCTATTCCCTAAGCAGTGCACTACTTTTGACCAGGACGTATAGGGCTCTGGCACCCTATTCCCTATGCAGTGCACTACTTTTGACCAGGACGTATAGGGCTCTGGCAACCTATTCCCTATGCAGTGCACTACTTTTGACCAGGACTTATAGGGCTCTGGTACCCTATTCCCTATGCAGTGCACTACTTTTGACCAGGACGTATAGGGCTCTGGCACCCTATTCCCTAAGCAGTGTACTACTTTTGACCAGGACGTATAGGGCTCTGGCACCCTATTCCCTATGATTACCAAGGTAGACATGACCAACACGTGTGATTTTAGAGGAGACTGCACCTAGATTACCAAGGTAGACAGGTCCAACACATGTGATTTTAGAGGAGACTGCACCTAGATTACCAAGGTAGACAGGTCCAACACATGTGATTTTAGAGGAGACTGCACCTAGATTACCAAGGTAGACAGGTCCAACACATGTGATTTTAGAGGAGACTGCACCTAGATTACCAAGGTAGACAGGTCCAACACGTGTGATTTTAGAGGAGACTGCACCTAGATTACCAAGGTAGACAGGTCCAACACATGTGATTTTAGAGGAGACTGCACCTAGATTACCAAGGTAGTCAGGTCCAACACATGTGATTTTAGAGGAGACTGCACCTAGATTACCAAGGTAGACAGGTCCAACGCATGTGATTTTAGAGGAGACTGCACCTAGATTACCAAGGTAGACAGGTCCAACACATGTGATTTTAGAGGAGACTGCACCTAGATTACCAAGGTAGACAGGTCCAACACATGTGATTTTAGAGGAGACTGCACCTAGATTACCAAGGTAGACAGGACCAACACTTGTGATTTTAGAGGAGACTGCACCTAGATTACCAAGGTAGACAGGTCCAACACGTGTGATTTTAGAGGAGACTGCACCTAGATTATCAAGGTAGACAGGTCCAACACGTGTGATTTTAGAGGAGACTGCACCGAGATTACCGAGTTAGACAGGACCAACACGTGTGATTTTAGAGGAGACTGCACCGAGATTACCGAGGTAGACAGGTCCAACACATGTGATTTTAGAGGAGACTGCACCTAGATTACCAAGGTAGACAGGTCCAACACGTGTGATTTTAGAGGAGACTGCACCTAGATTACCAAGGTAGACAGGTCCAACACGTGTGATTTTAGAGGAGACTGCACCGAGATTACCGAGGTAGACAGGACCAACACGTGTGATTTTAGAGGAGACTGCACCGAGATTACCGAGGTAGACAGGACCAACACGTGTGATTTTAGAGGAGACTGCACCTAGATTACCAAGGTAGACAGGACCAACACGTGATTTTAGAGGAGACTGCACCTAGATTACCAAGGTAGACAGGACCAACACGTGATTTTAGAGGAGACCACCTAGATTACCAAGGTAGACAGGACCTACATGTGTGATTTTAGAGGAGACTGCACCTAGATTACCAAGGTAGACAGGACCAACACATGTGATTTTAGGGGAGACTGCACCGAGATTACCAAGGTAGACAGGACCAACACGTGTGATTTTAGAGGAGACTGCACCTAGATTACCAAGGTAGACAGGTCCAACACATGTGATTTTAGAGGAGACTGCACCTAGATTACCAAGGTAGACAGGACCAACACTTGTGATTTTAGAGGAGACTGCACCTAGATTACCAAGGTAGACAGGTCCAACACGTGTGATTTTAGAGGAGACTGCACCTAGATTATCAAGGTAGACAGGTCCAACACGTGTGATTTTAGAGGAGACTGCACCGAGATTACCGAGGTAGACAGGACCAACACGTGTGATTTTAGAGGAGACTGCACCGAGATTACCGAGGTAGACAGGTCCAACACATGTGATTTTAGAGGAGACTGCACCTAGATTACCAAGGTAGACAGGTCCAACACGTGTGATTTTAGAGGAGACTGCACCTAGATTACCAAGGTAGACAGGTCCAACACGTGTGATTTTAGAGGAGACTGCACCGAGATTACCGAGGTAGACAGGACCAACACGTGTGATTTTAGAGGAGACTGCACCGAGATTACCGAGGTAGACAGGACCAACACGTGTGATTTTAGAGGAGACTGCACCTAGATTACCAAGGTAGACAGGACCAACACGTGATTTTAGAGGAGACTGCACCTAGATTACCAAGGTAGACAGGACCAACACGTGATTTTAGAGGAGACCACCTAGATTACCAAGGTAGACAGGACCTACATGTGTGATTTTAGAGGAGACTGCACCTAGATTACCAAGGTAGACACGTCCAACACATGTGATTTTAGAGGAGACTGCACCTAGATTACCAAGGTAGACAGGTCCAACACATGTGATTTTAGAGGAGATTGCACCTAGATTACCAAGGTAGACACGTCCAACACATGTGATTTTAGAGGAGATTGCACCTAGATTACCAAGGTAGACAGGTCCAACACGTGTGATTTTAGAGGAGATTGCACCTAGATTACCAAGGTAGACAGGACCAACACATGTGATTTTAGAGGAGACTGCACCTAGATTACTAAAGTAGACAGGACCAACACATGTGATTTTAGAGGAGACCACCTAGATTACCAAGGTAGACAGGACCAACAAGTGTGATTTTAGAGGAGACTGCACCTAGATTACCAAGGTAGACAGGTCCAACACGTGTGATTTTAGAGGAGACTGCACCGAGATTACCAAGGTAGACAGGTCCAACACATGTGATTTTAGAGGAGACTGCACCTAGATTACCAAGGTAGACAGGACAAACACGTGTGATTTTAGAGGAGACTGCACCTAGATTACCAAGGTAGACAGGTCCAACGTGTGATTTTAGAGGAGACTGCACCGAGATTACCAAGGTAGACAGACCAACGTGTGATTTTAGAGGAGATTGCACCTAGATGACCAAATATACAATTATAATGATTAAATTAACTAATAGTCTTCCAGAAGCACGAGGAACGAGGGAAGATTGAAGATTAGAGAGAGAGAGGAGAGAGAGGAGAGAGAGGAGAGAGAGGAGAGAGAGAGGAGAGAGAGGAGAGAGAGACAGAGAGGAGAGAGAGAGAGAGACAGAGAGAGGAGAGAGAGAGAGAGACAGAGAGAGGAGAGAGAGACAGAGAGAGGAGAGAGAGAGAGAGACAGAGAGAGGAGAGAGAGAGAGAGAGAGAGACAGCGAGAGAGAGAGAGAGAGAGAGAGAGAGAGAGAGAGAGAGAGAGAGAGAGAGAGAGAGGAGAGAGAGAGACAGAGAGGAGAGAGAGAGAGACAGAGAGAGGAGAGAGAGACAGAGAGGAGAGAGAGAGGAGACAGAGGAGAGAGAAAGAGACAGAGAGGAGAGAGAGACAGAGAGAGAGAGACAGAGGAGAGAGAGAGAGAGACAGAGAGAGACAGAGGAGAGAGAGAGAGAGAGAGAGAGAGAGAGAGAGAGAGAGAGAGAGAGAGAGAGAGAGAGAGAGAGAGAGAGAGAGAGAGAGAGAGGAGAGAGAGAGAGAGTCATTTAATAGTTTACAATGTCCTTTCCAAGTTCACCACTACTCTGTTCCTCAGATTGGAGGAGGTCTAGTTAATTTCCGTGGTTTGAAATTTCAAAGGTGTTTCACCTGCTGTAATTGCTTGACTACAGGATCCATAAATCACTGTGCAGTAAGGTCATCTCATAATTTCTACTCAAATGCTGCCATTTATTTCCCTCTCCTCCTCTACCCTCCTCCTCCTCCTGTCTGTCCTTCTCTCCATTCATCTACCCAGGTCCATTAGAGATTGATCACGGGCGAGTTCAAAAACAACAAATTAGTTTATATCATGTAATTACGATTCAGACTTTAGAGATGAGTAGCAACAGATCATCGTCAGTTCTGGACGTCACAGTACCGCTCAACAGATCCAGAGTGTTACATCACGTGCATTATAACCTGTTATGAACATTCACGACATGTCATAGGCCTGTTATAGGGCCTGTTCATAGTGACCACAGCCTTTATTATAGTACATACTGTTCATTCCAGCAGTAAACACAAGGTTTCTTCTTCTCCAGTATCTAGTTCCCTAATCTATACTACCTCTATACTACCTCTATACTACCTCTATACTACCTCTATACTACCTCTATACTACCTCTATACTACCTCTATACTACCCCTATACTACCCCTATACTAACTCTATACTACCTCTATACTACCTCTATACTACCTCTATACTACCTCTCTACTACCTCTCTACTACCTCTATACTACCTCTATACTACCTCTATACTAC
>NC_092095.1:78984112-79036612 GCF_045679555.1 Salvelinus alpinus | reverse complement strand
CCTCACAGTGAAATGCTGAATACAACAGGTGTAGTAGACCTCAGAGTTTAATGCTGAATACAACAGGTGTAGTAGACCTCACAGTGAAATGCTGAATACAACAGGTGTAGTAGACCTCACAGTGAAATGCTGAATACAACAGGTGTAGGTAGACCTTACAGTGAAATGCTGAATACAACAGGTGTAGTAGACCTTACAGTGAAATGCTGAATACAACAGGTGTAGTAGACCTTACAGTGAAATGCTGAATACAACAGGTGTAGTAGACCTCACAGTGAAATGCTGAATACAACAGGTGTAGTAGACCTTACAGTGAAATGCTGAATACAACAGGTGTAGTAGACCTCACAGTGAAATGCTGAATACAACAGGTGTAGTAGACCTTACAGTGAAATGCTGAATACAACAGGTGTAGTAGACCTCACAGTGAAATGCTGAATACAACAGGTGTAGACCTTACAGTGAAATGCTGAATACAACAGGTGTAGTAGACCTCACAGTGAAATGCTGAATACAACAGGTGTAGTAGACCTCACAGTGAAATGCTGAATACAACAGGTGTAGTAGACCTTAGTGAAATGCTGAATACAACAGGTGTAGTAGACCTCACAGTGAAATGCTGAATACAACAGGTGTAGTAGACCTTACAGTGAAATGCTGAATACAACAGGTGTAGTAGACCTCACAGTGAAATGCTGAATACAACAGGTGTAGTAGACCTTACAGTGAAATGCTGAATACAACAGGTGTAGGTAGACCTTACAGTGAAATGCTGAATACAACAGGTGTAGTAGACCTTACAGTGAAATGCTGAATACAACAGGTGTAGTAGACCTTAAAGTGAAATGCCGAATACAACAGGTGTAGTAGACCTCACAGTGAAATGCTGAATACAACAGGTGTAGTAGACATTACAGTGAAATGCCGAATACAACAGGTGTAGTAGACCTCACAGTGAAATGCTGAATACAACAGGTGTAGTAGACCTCACAGTGAAATGCTGAATACAACAGGTGTAGTAGACCTCACAGTGAAATGCTGAATACAACAGGTGTAGTAGACCTAACAGTGAAATGCTGAATACAACAGGTGTAGTAGACCTCACAGTGAAATGCCGAATACAACAGGTATAGACCTCACAGTGAAATGCTGAATACAACAGGTGTAGTAGACCTCACAGTGAAATGCTGAATACAACAGGTGTAGTAGACCTCACAGTGAAATGCTGAATACAACAGGTGTAGTAGACCTCACAGTGAAATGCTGAATACAACAGGTGTAGTAGACCTCACAGTGAAATGCTGAATACAACAGGTGTAGTAGACCTTACAGTGAACTGCAGAATACAACAGGTGTAGTAGACTTTTACAGTGAAATGCTGAATACAACAGGTGTAGTAGACCTTACAGTGAAATGCTGAATACAACAGGTGTAGTAGACCTTACAGTGAAATGCTGAATACAACAGGTGTAGTAGACCTTACAGTGAAATGCTGAATACAACAGGTGTAGTAGACCTTACAGTGAAATGCTGAATACAACAGGTGTAGTAGACCTTTCAGTGAAATGCTGAATACAACAGGTGTAGTAGACCTTTCAGTGAAATGCTGAATACAACAGGTGTAGTAGACCTTACAGTTAAATGCTGAATACAACAGGTGTAGTAGACCTTACAGTGAAATGCTGAATACAACAGGTGTAGTAGACCTTACAGTGAAATGCTGAATACAACAGGTGTAGTAGACCTTACAGTCAAAAGCTGAATACAACAGGTGTAGTAGACCTTACAGTGAACTGCTGAATACAACAGGTGTAGTAGACCTCACAGTGAAATGCTGAATACAACAGGTGTAGTAGACCTTAGTGAAATGCTGAATACAACAGGTGTAGTAGACCTTACAGTGAAATGCTGAATACAACAGGTGTAGTAGACCTTACAGTGAAATGCTGAATACAACAGGTGTAGTAGACCTCACAGTGAAATGCTGAATACAACAGGTGTAGTAGACCTCACAGTGAAATGCTGTATACAACAGGTGTAGTAGACCTCACAGTGAAATGCTGAATACAACAGGTGTAGTAGACCTCACAGTGAAATGCTGAATACAACAGGTGTAGTAGACCTCACAGTGAAATGCTGAATACAACAGGTGTAGGTAGACCTTACAGTGAAATGCTGAATACAACAGGTGTAGTAGACCTTACAGTGAAATGCTGAATACAACAGGTGTAGTAGACCTTACAGTGAAATGCTGAATACAACAGGTGTAGTAGACCTCACAGTGAAATGCTGAATACAACAGGTGTAGTAGACCTTACAGTGAAATGCTGAATACAACAGGTGTAGTAGACCTCACAGTGAAATGCTGAATACAACAGGTGTAGTAGACCTTACAGTGAAATGCTGAATACAACAGGTGTAGTAGACCTCACAGTGAAATGCTGAATACAACAGGTGTAGTAGACCTTACAGTGAAATGCTGAATACAACAGGTGTAGTAGACCTCACAGTGAAATGCTGAATACAACAGGTGTAGTAGACCTCACAGTGAAATGCTGAATACAACAGGTGTAGTAGACCTTAGTGAAATGCTGAATACAACATGTGTAGTAGACCTCACAGTGAAATGCTGAATACAACAGGTGTAGTAGACCTTACAGTGAAATGCTGAATACAACAGGTGTAGTAGACCTTACAGTGAAATGCTGAATACAACAGGTGTAGTAGACCTCACAGTGAAATGCTGAATACAACAGGTGTAGTAGACCTCACAGTGAAATGCTGAATACAACAGGTGTAGTAGACCTTACAGTGAAATGCTGAATACAACAGGTGTAGGTAGACCTTACAGTGAAATGCTGAATACAACAGGTGTAGTAGACCTTACAGTGAAATGCTGAATACAACAGGTGTAGTAGACCTTACAGTGAAATGCCGAATACAACAGGTGTAGTAGACCTCACAGTGAAATGCCGAATACAACAGGTGTAGTAGACCTTACAGTGAAATGCCGAATACAACAGGTGTAGTAGACCTCACAGTGAAATGCTGAATACAACAGGTGTAGTAGACCTCACAGTGAAATGCTGAATACAACAGGTGTAGTAGACCTCACAGTGAAATGCTGAATACAACAGGTGTAGTAGACCTTACAGTGAAATGCTGAATACAACAGGTGTAGTAGACCTCACAGTGAAATGCCGAATACAACAGGTATAGACCTCACAGTGAAATGCTGAATACAACAGGTGTAGTAGACCTCACAGTGAAATGCTGAATACAACAGGTGTAGTAGACCTCACAGTGAAATGCTGAATACAACAGGTGTAGTAGACCTCACAGTGAAATGCTGAATACAACAGGTGTAGTAGACCTCACAGTGAAATGCTGAATACAACAGGTGTAGTAGACCTTACAGTGAAATGCAGAATACAACAGGTGTAGTAGACCTTACAGTGAAATGCTGAATACAACAGGTGTAGTAGACCTTACAGTGAAATGCTGAATACAACAGGTGTAGTAGACCTTACAGTGAAATGCTGAATACAACAGGTGTAGTAGACCTTACAGTGAAATGCTGAATACAACAGGTGTAGTAGACCTTTCAGTGAAATGCTGAATACAACAGGTGTAGTAGACCTTTCAGTGAAATGCTGAATACAACAGGTGTAGTAGACCTTACAGTTAAATGCTGAATACAACAGGTGTAGTAGACCTTACAGTGAAATGCTGAATACAACAGGTGTAGTAGACCTTACAGTGAAATGCTGAATACAACAGGTGTAGTAGACCTCACAGTGAAATGCTGAATACAACAGGTGTAGTAGACCTCACAGTGAAATGCTGAATACAACAGGTGTAGTAGACCTCACAGTGAAATGCTGAATACAACAGGTGTAGTAGACCTTACAGTGATATGCTGAATACAACAGGTGTAGTAGACCTCACAGTGAAATGCTGAATACAACAGGTGTAGTAGACCTCACAGTGAAATGCTGAATACAACAGGTGTAGTAGACCTCACAGTGAAATGCTGAATACAACAGGTGTAGTAGACCTTACAGTGAAATGCTGAATACAACAGGTGTAGTAGACCTCACAGTGAAATGCTTACTTACGAGCCCCTAACCGACAATGCAGTTTTAAAAAAATACGGAATAAAATTAAGAGATAAAAGTAACAAGTAATTAAATAGCAGCAGTAAACAAATAACAATATATACAGAGAGGGTGCCGGTGCAGAGTCAATATGCGGGGGCAACGGTTAGTTGAGGTAGTGTGTACATATAGGTAGATTTAATTAAAGAGTGACTATGGCATAGAATGACAACAGAGAGTGGCAGTAGTGTGGAGAGGGGAGAGGGGGGGGATTGTCAGGGTAGTCAGTTGACTAGATGTTTAGGAGTCTTATGGCTTGGGGGAAGAAGCTGTTTACCCCCGCCCCCCCCACCCCTTCCAAGTAGGTGGGGGTGAAGTGACATTGCATATCATCTGAAACACAATTTACAGACAGTCAGGAAGTACGGCGGTGTTGTCCCCCCCCCCCCCCTCCTCCCCCAGGTCATCAGGAATAACTAGAGCTGCGTGGAGGTAGAGACAGGTTCAGAAATTACAATTATTATTGAGGGAGGGAGGGAGGGAGGGAGGGAGGGAGGGAGGGAGGGAGGGAGGGAGGGAGAGAGAGAGAGAGAGGGAGGGAGGGAGAGAGGGAGGGAGAGAGGGAGAGAGGGAGGGAGGGAGGGAGCAGAGAGCGAGGGATGTATTTCTACACTGCAATTATATATATTATAGTCTTCTCCAGGGATGAACCAGAGTCTATGTTATTATCTTATATCTCCAGGCTGCAGGAGACAGGAAATGATCAACACTTTTCTATTAGACATTCTGACGCACTTCTGCTTGAAACCAACAGACAAACTGTGTCCTATTCCCCATATAGTGCACTACTTTAGACCAGAGCCCTATAGCACCCTATTCCCTATATAGTGCACTACTTTAAACCTCTCTCTCTCTCTCTCTCTCTCTCTCTCTCTCTCTCTCTCTCTCTCTCTGTCTCTCTCTCTCTCTCTCCCTCCCTCTCTCCCTCCCTCCCCCCCTCTGGATGGTCCTGGTGGGAAGGAGATTATGGTGTGATGATATCAGGACAGAGTCAGTCTCCTCATCAAACTGAGTTGTGTCAGAAGTGCTGCTATGATCCAGCCTGTTAGTTCTGACAGAACACTGTCTCTCTCTGTCAGAGAGCGATAGCTTCACTTCTGCTGGTTCACAGTTCCTCTGTCTGTCTCTGCTAATGGTCTGACTGAGAGAGAGGCTAGTGTGGATGTGTGTTTTATCTCTGTTCTGTCTACTATGACACACTACAGTCATCGCTCCACAGCGGAGCCATTTTTTTTCAGTTACCACATTGTCACTTAAAAATAACTCAACAACTCAAGTGTCGTGTAGATTCTTGACTCCGCTGTATCAAATCCATCCGGGCCCAGATCCATCCTGGCCCAAATCCATCCTGGCCCAAATCCATCCGGGCCCAGATCCATCCTGGCCCAGATCCATCCGGGCCCAGATCCATCCTGGCCCAAATCCATCCGGGCCCAAATCCACCCGGGCCCAAATCCATCCTGTCCCAAATCCATCCGGGCCCAAATCCATCCTGGCTTGGAGAAGAGGCTGATGCTGAATCCCCATTCACACTGCCTCATTACAAGCCAGCTGGCAGAGACGGCTGAAATTACAGCGTTACACTTTTGTTCTCTGGGTAAATTGAATTAGGAAACGAATGCGTTTTCAAAGTCCCGTGTCACGTGTAAGATGCTATGGGTTATCAATATGCCCTACTTAGTGGGATTGTGACTCTGATTGGACCATTTCAACATGGTGAAAAGGGAGGCAGGGAAACACGTTCAGGAAAATGCCAGAAAAGTCACTTCACTGTGTAGCCTGGATAATGGCAGGAGTCTCTCTAATGTAGTTATTCATATTATTATCATTATTAGTATTATTATTATTATCATTATTATTATTATTATTATTATTGTTATTATTATTATTATTATCATTATTATTATTAATATTATTATTATTATTGTTGTTATTATTATTGTAATTAATATTATTATTATTATTATTATTAATATCATTATCATTATTAATATTATTATCATTATTATTGTTATTATTATTAGTGTTATTATTTTTATTTTTTATTGTTGTTGTTAGTGTTTGTAAGGGCTGTCGCTCTCCTCATCCTCGGACGAGGAGAGGAGAGAAGGATCATCAGACCAATATGCAGCATTCGGGAAATAAGCCATCTTTTATTTGAACACGATGGCAACACGAAACAAAACACTTACAAATTTACAAAAAAACAAGAAAACGACGTTGACGAAACCTGAACATAAACTTACATAACTAAACGTAAACTCACGGACAGGAAACAGACGACATCAAAATAAACGAACAGCCAAACAGTCCCGTATGGTACATACATTCGACGACACAGGAGACAATCACCCACAAACAAACAGTGAAAACACCCTACCTAAATATGACTCTTAATTAGAGGAGAACGCAAAACACCTGCCTCTAATTAAGAGCCATACCAGGCAACCACAACCAACATAGAAACAGATAACATAGACTGCCCACCCAAAACACATGCCCTGACCTAAACACATACAAAAACAACATAAAACAGGTCAGGACCGTTACAGAACCCCCCCCTCAAGGTGCGAACGCCGGGCGCACCAGCACAAAGTCCAGGGGAGGGTCCGGGTGGGCAGTTGACCACGGTGGTGGCTCCGGCTCTGGACGCTGTCCCCACACCACCATAGTCACTCCCCGCTTCTGTCTTCCCCTCCCAATGACCACCCTAAAACTAACATCCCCTAAATGAACGGCCAGCACCGGGAGAAGGGGCAGCACCGGGACAAGGGGCAGCACCGGGACAAGGGGCAGCACCGGGACAAGGGGCAGCACCGGGACAAGGGGCAGCACCGGGACAAGGGGCAGCACCGGGACAAGGGGCAGCACCGGGACAAGGGGCAGCACCGGGACAAGGGGCAGCACCAGGATAAGGGGCAGCACCAGGATAAGGGGCAGCACCAGGATAAGGGGCAGCACCCGGATAAGGGGCAGCACCGGGACAAGGGGCAGCACCGGGACAAGGGGCAGGTCCCGGCTGAGGGACTCTGGCAGGTCCCGGCTGAGGGACTCTGGCAGATCCCGGCTGAGGGACTCTGGCAGATCCCGGCTGAGGGACTCTGGCAGATCCCGGCTGGACGGCTCTGGCAGGTCCTGGCTGGACGGCTCTGGCAGGTCCTGGCTGGACGGCTCTGGCAGATCCTGGCTGGAAGGCTCTGGCAGGTCCTGGCTGGACGGCTCTGGCAGGTCCTGGCTGGACGGCTCTGGCAGGTCCTGGCTGGACGGCTCTGGCAGGTCCTGGCTGGACGGCTCTGGCAGGTCATGGCAGGACGGCTCTGGCAGGTCATGGCAGGACGGCTCTGGCAGGTCATGGCAGGACGGCTCTGGCTGGTCATGGCAGGCTGACGGCTCTGGCAGATCCTGTCTGGCTGGCGGCTCTGGCAGATCCTGTCTGGTTGGCGGCTCTGGCAGATCCTGTCTGGTTGGCGGCTCTGGCAGATCCTGTCTGGTTGGCGGCTCTGGCAGATCCTGTCTGGTTGGCGGCTCTGGCAGATCCTGTCTGGTTGGCGGCTCTGGCAGATCCTGTCTGACGGATGGCTCTAGCGGCTCCTGTCTGGCGGGCGGCTCTAGCGGCTCCTGTCTGGCGGACGGCTCTGTAGGCTCATGGCAGACGGGTGGCTTTGCAGGCTCATGGCAGACGGGCGGCTTTGCAGGCTCATTGCAGACGGATGGCTCAGACGGCGCTGGGGAGACGGATGGCTCAGACGGCGCTGGTGAGACGGATGGCTCAGATGGCGCTGGTGAGACGGATGGCTCAGATGGCGCTGGGGAGACGGATGGCTCTGGCCGGATAAGGCGCACTGTAGACCTGGTGCGTAGTGCCGGAACTGGAGGCACCGGGCTAAGGATAAGCACCTTCCTACTAGTGCGGGGAGCAGGGACAGGGCACACTGTACTCTCAAAGCCCACTCTATAACTGATGCGAGGTACCGGCACTGGTGACACCGGGCTGAGGACAAGCACATCAGGATTAGTAGGGGGAGAAGAAACAGTGTGTACAGGGCTCTGGAGACGCACAGGAGGCTTAGTGCGTGGTGCCGGAACTGGAGGCACCGAACTGGATACACGCACTACAGAGAGAGTGCGTGGAGGAGGAACTGGGCTCAGGAGACGCACTGGTAGCCTAGTGCGTAGTGTAGGCACTGTAGGTACTAGGCTGGGGCGGGGAGGTGGCGCCGGAAATACCGGACCGTGGAGGCGTACTGGCACTCTTGAGCATTGAGCCTGCCCAACCTTACCTGGTTGAATACTCCCGGTCGCCCGACCAGTGCGGGGAGGTGGAATAACCCGCACCGGGCTATGTAGGCGAACCGGGGAAACCATGCGTAAGGCAGGTGCCATGTATGCCGGCCCGAGGAGACGCACTGGAGACCAGACGCGTTGAGCCGGCCTCATGACACCTGGCTCAATACCCAATCTAGCCCTCCCAGTGCGGGGAGGTGGAATAACCCGCACTGGGCTATGCACTCGTACAGGAGACACCGTGCGCTCTACTGCGTAACACGGCGCCTGCCCGTACTCCCGCTCTCCACGGTAAGCCTGGGAAGTGGGCGCAGGTCTCCTACCTGCCCTTGGCCCACTACCTTTTAGCCCCCCCCCAAGAAATTTTTGGGTGTTACTTACGGGCTTTTTGGGCTTCCGTGCCAGACGCGTTCCCTCATAACTCCGGTTCCTCTCTCCGGTAGCCTCTGCTCTCCTCAGTGCCTCCTGCTGCTCCCATGGCTTTTCGGGCTTCCAGCCACGTCTCCCTGCTGCCTCCTCAAACCACCGCTCCTGGGCTTTAGCTGCCTCCCTCTCTTCCTGAGAGCGGCGATTCTCTCCTGCCTTAGCCCAGGGACCTTCTCCATTCAATATCTGTTCCCAAGTCCAGAAGTCCTTGTTGCCCTGTCGAGCTTTCCCTTGCCGCTTGGTCCTAATTTGGTGGGTGATTCTGTAACGGCTGTCCTCTCTCTCTTCATAAGAAGAGGTGGAGTAGTGATCGAGCCAAGGCGCAGCGTAGTGAAATGACATACTTTATTAACGAAAACACGAACTTGACTAAACTAACAAAACAATAAACGGTGTAGACAAACCTAGACGACGAACTTACAAAAACAAGAAGAACGCAAGAATAGGAAACATAGGCTACACAAAACGAACAAACCGTAAACAGTCCCGCGTGGTGTACAGACACAGACACGGAAGACAATCACCCACAAACAAACAGTGAAAACACCCTACCTAAATATGACTCTTAATTAGAGGAGAACGCAAAACACCTGCCTCTAATTAAGAGCCATACCAGGCAACCACAACCAACATAGAAACAGATAACATAGACTGCCCACCCAAAACACATGCCCTGACCTAAACACATACAAAAACAACATAAAACAGGTCAGGACCGTTACAGTGTTGTTATTATTATTGTTATTGTTAGTGTTGTTATTATTATTGTTATTGTTATTATTGTTATTATTATTATTGAACAAATCAACAGTTCATCTTATAAAGTGTAATGTTGTTCTCGGTGTCAACTTGTTCCACGTTTGTATCATAACTAATGAACAAGTTAATAATTCATTAGAAAAAAGGAATTAGCAAAACGTCTTCCTTCCTGGACATTTCTGTTCGATCAAAGTCAAACTCGTTATTATACTTTGATTCTGAAAAATTATTTAAGAAAATTCTATGCTGTCAAGAAGTTTTAGATTGGACTTGACTCACACTCACCTTACCTGCTAACGTCAGACTCAATTTGATATTACTTTAGAAACTTTGATGAGGTGCAAAAAGGGGACTTGAAGTCCACCCCCCTACGGTGAAATAATTAATTTTTGAGGGAAACAATCTGCAAGTGTTGTATAAATAATGTTTTAGTTTAGTTAGTTAGACCCTCCGTCCCCCCCTCCCCCTTTCATAGAATGATAACCAAAAGTGAGAGAGAGAGAGAGAGAGAGAGAGAGAGAGAGAGAGAGAGAGAGAGAGAGAGAGAGAGAGAGAGAGAGAGAGAGAGAGAGAGAGAGAGAGAGAGAGAGAGAGAGAGAGAGAGAGAGAGAGAGAGAGAGAGAACCAGTGAAGAACAAACACCATTGTAAATACAACCCATATTTATGCTTATTTATTTTCCCTTTTGTACTTAATCCATGTGTACATCGTTACAACACTGTATACAGTGGGGAGAACAAGTATTTGATACACTGCCGATTTTGCAGGTTTTCCTACTTACAAAGCATGTAGAGGTCTGTAATTTTTATCATAGGTACACTTCAACTATGAGAGACGGAATCTAAAACAAAAATCCAGAAAATCACATTGTATGATTTTTAAGTAATTAATTTGCATTTTATTGCATGACATAAGTATTTGATACATCAGAAAAGCAGAACTTAATATTTGGTACAGAAACCTTTGTTTGCAATTACAGAGATCATACATTTCCTGTAGTTCTTGACTAGGTTTGCACACACTGCAGCAGGGATTTTGGCCCACTCCTCCCTACAGATCTTCTCCAGATCCTTCAGGTTTCGGGGCTGTCGCTGGGCAATACGGACTTTCAGCTCCCTCCAAAGATTTTCTATTGGGTTCAGGTCTGGAGACTGGCTAGGCCACTCCAGGACCTTGAGATGCTTCTTACGGAGCCACTCCTTAGTTGCCATGGCTGTGTGCTTCGTGTCGTTGTCATGCTGGAAGACCCAGCCACGACCCATCTTCAATGCTCTTACTGAGGGAAGGAGGTTGTTGGCCAAGATCTTGCGATACATGGCCCCATCCATCCTCCCCTCAATACGGTGCAGTCGTCCTGTCCCCTTTGCAGAAAAGCATCCCCAAAGAATGATGTTTCCACCTCCATGCTTCACGGTTGGGATGTGGTTCTTGGGGTTGTACTCATACTTCTTCTTCCTCCAAACACGGCGAGTGGAGTTAGACCAAAAAGCTCTATTTTTGTCTCATCAGACCACATGACCTTCTCCCATTCCTCCTCTGGATCATCCATATGGTCATTGGCAAACTTCAGACAGGCCTGGACATGCACTGGCTTAAGCAGGGGGACCTTGCGTCCGCTGCAGGATTTTAATCCATGACGGCGTAGTGTGTTACTAATGGTTTTCTTTGAGACTGTGGTCCCAGCTCTCTTCAGGTCATTGACCAGGTCCTGCCGTGTAGTTCTGGGCTGATCCCTCACCTTCCTCATGATCATTGATGCCCCACGAGGTGAAATCTTGCATGGAGCCCCAGACCGAGGGTGATTGACCGTCATCTTGAACTTCTTCCATTTTCTAATAATTGCGCCAACAGTTGTTTCCTTCTCACCAAGCTGCTTGCCTATTGTCCTGTAGCCCATCCCAGCCTTGTGCAGGTCTACAATTTTATCCCTGATGTCCTTACACAGCTCTCTGGTCTTGGCCATTGTGGAGAGGTTGGAATCTGTTTGATTGTGTGTGGACAGGTGTCTTTTATACAGGTAACGAGTTCAAACAGGTGCAGTTAATACAGGTAATGAGTGGAGAACAGGAGGGCTTCTTAAAGAAAAACTAACAGGTCTGTGAGAGCCGGAATTCTTACTGGTTGGTAGGTGATCAAATACTTATGTCATGCAATAAAATGCAAATTAATTATTTAAAAATCATACAATGTGATTTTCTGGATTTTTGTTTTAGATTCCGTCTCTCACAATTGAAGTGTACCTATGATAAAAATTACAGACCTCTACATGCTTTGTAAGTAGGAAAACCTGCAAAATCGGCAGTGTATCAAATACTTGTTCTCCCCACTGTATATACATAATATGACATTTGTAATGTCTTTATTCTTTTGAAACGTCTGTATGTTAAATGTTTACTGTTAATTTTTATTGTTTATTTCACGTTTGTGTATTATCTACCTCACTTGCTTTGGCAATGTTTACGTATATTTCCAATGCCAATAAAGCCCCTTGAATTGAATTGAATTGAATTGAGAGAGAACCTCTGGCAGACAGGGTGATTGACAGCAGCTGGAGACGTAGAGAGAGAGAGAGAGAGAGAGAGAGAGAGAGAGAACCTCTGGCAGACAGGGTGATTGACAGCAGCTGGAGACGTAGAGAGAGAGAGAGAGAGAGAGAGAGAGAGAGAACCTCTGGCAGACAGGGTGATTGACAGCAGCTGGAGACGTAGAGAGAGAGAGACGTAGAGAGAGAGAGAGAACCTCTGGCAGACAGGGTGATTGACAGCAGCTGGAGACGTAGAGAGAGAGAGACGTAGAGAGAGAGAGAGAACCTCTGGCAGACAGGGTGATTGACAGCAGCTGGAGACGTAGAGAGAGAGAGAGAGAGAGAGAGAGAGAGAGAACCTCTGGCAGACAGGGTGATTGACAGCAGCTGGAGACGTAGAGAGAGAGAGAACCCTCTACCAGACAGGGTGATTGACAGCAGCTGGAGACGTAGAGAGAGAGAGACGTAGAGAGAGAGAGAGAACCTCTGGCAGACAGGGTGATTGACAGCAGCTGGAGACGTAGAGAGAGAGAGACGTAGAGAGAGAGAGAGAACCTCTGGCAGACAGGGTGATTGACAGCAGCTGGAGACGTAGAGAGAGAGAGACGTAGAGAGAGAGAGAGAACCTCTGGCAGACAGGGTGATTGACAGCAGCTGGAGACGTAGAGAGAGAGAGACGTAGAGAGAGAGAGAGAACCTCTGGCAGACAGGGTGATTGACAGCAGCTGGAGACGTAGAGAGAGAGAGACGTAGAGAGAGAGAGAACCTCTACCAGACAGGGTGATTGACAGCAGCTGGAGACGTAGAGAGAGAGAGAGAGAACCTCTACCAGACAGGGTGATTGACAGCAGCTGGAGACGTAGAGAGAGAGAGAGAGAGAGAGAGAGAGAGAGAACCTCTGGCAGACAGGGTGATTGACAGCAGCTGGAGACAGGGGGCATCCAACCCTCCGTCTCTGGATCCAAACACCCTCCGTAACATCTGGGCTCTGTTTAAAGTCACTGTCCGGTTAAATTCTCACCTTTAAAAGTTTATTTTCTGTTTATTCATACCCATTTAATGTTGTTGACTCATCCTATACTCATATTTGTGGCAAAAACATCGCTTAGAGATAAAAAAAAACTATAAAACCCCACCTGAAACTTGTACCTCGAACAGACATTTAAAAAATGCTGCTATTTCTTCATAGAGGATGATGTCACAATACCCCATAATGACATCACAATACCCCATAATGACATCACAATACCCCATAATGACATCACAATACTCCATAATGACATCACAATACCCCATAATGACATCACAATACCCCATAATGACAATGCGAAAACAGGTTTTTAGAAATGTTAGCAAATTTAAAACATGAAAGAGAGACTTTGCTATCAGACTCGAAATTAAGCTCAGGTGCATCCTGTTTCCATTGATCCATGGAGTCCACCTGTGGTAAATTCAGATGATTGGACATAATTTGAAAAGGCACACACCTGTCTATATAAAGGTCCCACAGTTGACAGTGCATGTCAGAGCAAAAATCAATGAGGTCGAAGGAATTGTCCATACAGCTCTGAGACGGGATTGTGTCGAGGCACAGATCTGGGGAAGGGTACCAACAATTTTCTGCAGCATTGAAGGTCCCCAAAAACACAGTGACCTCCGTAATTCTTAAATGGAAGAATTTTGGAACCACCAAGACTTCCAAGAGGTGACCTCCCGGCCAAACTAAACATTCTGGGGGAGAAGGGCCTTGGTCAGGTGACCAAGAACCCGATGTGTATGTGTACGTGAGTGTCTATGTTTGTATTTAGTATTTTATTAAGGATCCCCATTAGTTCCTGTCAAGGCAGCAGCTACTCTTCCTGGGGTTTATTATGGATCCCCATTAGTTCCTGTCAAGGCAGCAGCTACTCTTCCTGGGGTTTATTATGGATCCCCATTAGTTCCTGTCAAGGCAGCAGCTACTCTTCCTGGGGTTTATTATGGATCCCCATTAGTTCCTGTCAAGGCAGCAGCTACTCTTCCTGGGGTTTATTATGGATCCCCATTAGTTCCTGTCAAGGCAGCAGCTACTCTTCCTGGGGTTTATTATGGATCCCCATTAGTTCCTGTCAAGGCAGCAGCGACACTTCCTGGGGTTTATTATGGATCCCCATTAGTTCCTGTCAAGGCAGCAGCTACTCTTCCTGGGGTTTATTATGGATCCCCATTAGTTCCTGTCAAGGCAGCAGCTACTCTTCCTGGAGTTTATTATGGATCCCAATTAGTTCCTGTCAAGGCAGCAGCTACTCTTCCTGGAGTTTATTATGGATCCCCATTAGTTCCTGCCAAGGCAGCAGCTACTCTTCCTGGGGTTTATTATGGATCCCCATTAGTTCCTGCCAAGGCAGCAGCTACTCTTCCTGGGGTTTATTATGGATCCCCATTAGTTCCTGCCAAGGCAGCAGCTACTCTTCCTGGGGTTTATAATGGATCCCCATTAGTTCCTGTCAAGGCAGCAGCTACTCTTCCTGGGGTTTATAATGGATCCCCATTAGTTCTGTCAAGGCATTAGCTACTCTTCCTGGGGTTTATTACGGATTCCCATTAGTTCCTGTCAAGGCAGCAGCTACTCTTCCTGGAGTTTATTATGGATCCCCATTAGTTCCTGCCAAGGCAGCAGCCTGTCTTCCTGGGGTTTATAATGGATCCCCATTAGTTCCTGTCAAGGCAGCAGCTACTCTTCCTGGGGTTTATTATGGATCCCCATTAGTTCTGTCAAGGCATTAGCTACTCTTCCTGGGGTTTATAATGGATCCCCATTAGTTCCTGTCAAGGCAGCAGCTACTCTTCCTGGAGTTTATTATGGATCCCCATTAGTTCCTGTCAAGGCAGCAGCTACTCTTCCTGGGGTTTATTATGGATCCCCATTAGTCCTGTCAAGGCAGCAGCTACTCTTCCTGGGGTTTATTATGGATCCCCATTAGTCCTGTCAAGGCAGCAGCTACTCTTCCTGGGGTTTATTATTCGGGATCCCCATTAGTTCCTGCCAAGGCAGCAGCTACTCTTCCTGGGGTTTATTATGGATCCCCATTAGTTCCTGTCAAGGCAGCAGTTACTCTTCCTGGAGTTTATTATGGATCCCCATTAGTTCCTGTCAAGGCAGCAGCTATTCTTCCTGGGGTTTATTATTCGGGATCCCCATTAGTTCCTGTCAAGGCAGCAGCTACTCTTCCTGGGGTTTATTATGGATCCCCATTAGTTCCTGTCAAGGCAGCAGCTACTCTTCCTGGGGTTTATTATTCGGGATCCCCATTAGTTCTGTCAAGGCAACAGCTACTCTTCCTGGAGTTTATTATGGATCCCCATTAGTTCCTGTCAAGGCAGCAGCTACTCTTCCTGGGGTTTGTTATTGATCCCCATTAGTTCCTGCCAAGGCAGCAGCTACTCTTCCTGGGGTTTATTATGGATCCCCATTAGTTCCTACCAAGGCAGCAGCTACTCTTCCTGGAGTTTATTATGGATCCCATATTAGTTCCTGTCAAGGCAGCAGCTACTCTTTCTGGGGTTTATTATTCGGGATCCCCATTAGTCCTGTCAAGGCAGCAGCTACTCTTCCTGGAGTTTATTATGGATCCCCATTAGTTCCTGTCAAGGCAGCAGCTACTCTTCCTGGGGTTTATTATGGATCCCCATTAGTCCTGTCAAGGCAGCAGCTACTCTTCCTGGGGTTTATTATGGATCCCCATTAGTCCTGTCAAGGCAGCAGCTACTCTTCCTGGGGTTTATTATGGAACCCCATTAGTTCCTGCCAAGGCAGCAGCTACTCTTCCTGGGGTTTATTATGGATCCCCATTAGTCCTGTCAAGGCAGCAGCTACTCTTCCTGGGGTTTATTATTCGGGATCCCCATTAGTTCCTGTCAAGGCAGCAGCTACTCTTCCTGGGGTTTATTATGGATCCCCATTAGTCCTGTCAAGGCAGCAGCTACTCTTTCTGGGGTTTATTATTCGGGATCCCCATTAGTCCTGTCAAGGCAGCAGCTACTCTTCCTGGAGTTTATTATGGATCCCCATTAGTTCCTGTCAAGGCAGCAGCTACTCTTCCTGGGGTTTATTATGGATCCCCATTAGTTCCTGTCAAGGCAGCAGCTACTCTTCCTGGGGTTGTTATGGATCCCCAT
The DNA here is from genome assembly GCF_045679555.1 of Salvelinus alpinus. Lineage (NCBI taxonomy): Eukaryota > Metazoa > Chordata > Actinopteri > Salmoniformes > Salmonidae > Salvelinus > Salvelinus alpinus. The sequence goes on along the minus strand of NC_092095.1, from coordinate 79,020,304 downwards.
TAGTTCCTACCAAGGCAGCAGCTACTCTTCCTGGGGTTTATTAAGGATCCCCATTAGTTCCTGTCAAGGCAGCAGCTACTCTTCCTGGGGTTTATTATGGATCCTCACTAGCTAATGACAATGCAGCAGCTACTCTTCCTGGGGTTTATTCGGGAACCCCATTAGTTCTGTCAAGGCAGCAGCTACTCTTCCTGGGGTTTATTCGCGAACCCCATTAGTTCTGTCAAGGCAGCATCTACTCTTCCTGGGGTTTATTCGGGAACCCCATTAGTTTTGTCAAGGCAGCAGCTACTCTTCCTGGGTTTTTTTCGGGAACCCCATTAGTTCTGTCAAGGCAGCAGCTACTCTTCCTGGGGTTTATTCGGGAACCCCATTAGTTCTGTCAAGGCAGCAGCTACTCTTCCTGGGGTTTATTCGGGATCCTCATTAGCTAATGCCAAGGCCATCTCTCTTCTCCTCTGAGCCAGGAAGAGATTGACCTGTGTATTGGTGTTATCTCTCCATGTACATTCAAGGGCCAGTCGTGCTGCTTTGTTCTGGGCCAAATGTAAAAAACAATGTCCCTCTTTGTAGCACTTGATCACACGACTGGGAAGTAGTCCAGGTGCGACAAAACTAGCGCCTGTTGTTTTGTTGGTAGCAGACCAGTCCTTTATTATAGACAGACCAGTTCATCAAAGCAGAGCAGATATTTATTATAGACAGACCAGTTCATCACAGCAGACCAGTCCTTTATTATAGACAGACCAGTTCATCAAAGCAGACCAGTCCTTTATTATTGACAGACCAGTTCATCAAAGCAGACCAGTCCTTTATTATTGACAGACCAGTTCATCAAAGCAGAGCAGATCTTTATTATAGACAGACCAGTTCATCAAAGCAGACCAGTCCTTTATTATTGACAGACCAGTTCATCAAAGCAGAGCAGATCTTTATTATAGACAGACCAGTTCATCAAAGCAGACCAGTCCTTTATTATAGACAGACCAGTTCATCAAAGCAGAGCAGATCTTTATTATAGACAGACCAGTTCATCAAAGCAGACCAGTCCTTTATTATAGACAGACCAGTTCATCAAAGCAGACCAGTCCTTTATTATAGACAGACCAGTTCATCAAAGCAGACCAGTCCTTTATTATAGACAGACCAGTTCATCAAAGCAGACCAGTCCTTTATTATAGACAGACCAGTTCATCAAAGCAGACCAGTCCTTTATTATAGACAGACCAGTTCATCAAAGCAGACCAGTCCTTTATTATAGACAGACCAGTTCATCAAAGCAGACCAGTCCTTTATTACAGACAGACCAGTTCATCAAAGCAGACCAGGCTCACAGTTGGACGTCCTTCTAGGTCACAGCGCCTCAGAGCTAACAGTATAACTCAGGTTCATAGACACGTGATTACTGCTGACAATAGCTGTTGGATTGACAGAGGCATTTAGAGGAAGGTAAATGAGGTTCCTTATATTATGACTGACAACACAAACCCCCCAGGGGAAAATGTATATTTGCGGCAGCACTACGACAACTCAATGACAAAATGACACGGATGATCTGTCATTGTCTCCATGTGGACATGTGTGTCCAGCAAGGAGAAAGATTGTCCTCTAGTGAGGAGTAACAAGGAGCATCAAGCTCTCTCTCCTCCCTCTAGCCCCAGTATAGTGTGTATTTATATTGTAGACCTCTCTCTCCTCCCTCTAGCCCCAGTATAGTGTGTATTTATATTGTAGACCTCTCTCTCCTCCCTCTAGCCCCAGTATAGTGTGTATTTATATTGTAGACCTCTCTCTCCTCCCCTCTAGCCCCAGTATAGTGTGTATTTATATTGTAGACCTCTCTCTCCTCCCCTCTAGCCCCAGTATAGTGTGTATTTATATTGTAGACCTCTCTCTCCTCCCCTCTAGCCCCAGTATAGTGTGTATTTATATTGTAGACCTCTCTCTCCTCCCCTCTAGCCCCAGTATAGTGTGTATTTATATTGTAGACCTCTCTCTCCTCCCTCTAGCCCCAGTATAGTGTGTATTTATATTGTAGACCTCTCTCTCCTCCCCTCTAGCCCCAGTATAGTGTGTATTTATATTGTAGACCTCTCTCTCCTCCCTCTAGCCCCAGTATAGTGTGTATTTATATTGTAGACCTCTCTCTCCTCCCTCTAGCCCCAGTATAGTGTGTATTTATATTGTAGACCTCTCTCTCCCCCCTCTAGCCCCAGTATAGTGTGTATTTATATTGTAGACCTCTCTCTCCTCCCTCTAGCCCCAGTATAGTGTGTATTTATATTGTAGACCTCTCTCTCCCCCCTCTAGCCCCAGTATAGTGTGTATTTATATTGTAGACCTCTCTCTCCTCCCTTCTAGCCCCAGTATAGTGTGTATTTATATTGTAGACCTCTCTCTCCCCCCTCTAGCCCCAGTATAGTGTGTATTTATATTGTAGACCTCTCTCTCCTCCCTCTAGCCCCAGTATAGTGTGTATTTATATTGTAGACCTCTCTCTCCTCCCTCTAGCCCCAGTATAGTGTGTATTTATATTGTAGACCTCTCTCTCCCCCCTCTAGCCCCAGTATAGTGTGTATTTATATTGTAGACCTCTCTCTCCTCCCTCTAGCCCCAGTATAGTGTGTATTTATATTGTAGACCTCTCTCCCCCCTCTAGCCCCAGTATAGTGTGTATTTATATTGTAGACCTCTCTCTCCTCCCTCTAGCCCCAGTGTAGTGTGTATTTATATTGTAGACCTCTCTCCTCCCCTCTAGCCCCAGTATAGTGTTTATTTATATTGTAGACCTCTCTCTCCTCCCTCTAGCCCCAGTATAGTGTGTATTTATATTGTAGACCTCTCTCCTCCCCTCTAGCCCCAGTATAGTGTTTATTTATATTGTAGACCTCTCTCTCCTCCCTCTAGCCCCAGTATAGTGTGTATTTATATTGTAGACCTCTCTCCTCCCCTCTAGCCCCAGTATAGTGTGTATTTATATTGTAGACCTCTCTCTCTTCCCTCTAGCCCCAGTATAGTGTGTATTTATATTGTAGACCTCTCTCTCCTCCCTCTAGCTCCAGTATAGTGTGTATTTATATTGTAGACCTCTCTCTCCTCCCTCTAGCCCCAGTATAGTGTGTATTTATATTGTAGACCTCTCTCTCCTCCCTCTAGCCCCAGTATAGTGTGTATTTATATTGTAGACCTCTCTCTCCTCCCCTCTAGCCCCAGTATAGTGTGTATTTATATTGTAGACCTCTCTCTCCTCCCTTCTAGCCCCAGTATAGTGTGTGTTTATATTGTAGACCTCTCTCTCCTCCCTTCTAGCCCCAGTATAGTGTGTGTTTATATTGTAGACCTCTCTCTCCTCCCTCTAGCCCCAGTATAGTGTGTATTTATATTGTAGACCTCTCTCTCCTCCCTCTAGCCCCAGTATAGTGTGTATTTATATTGTAGACCTCTCTCTCCTCCCTCTAGCCCCAGTATAGTGTGCGTTTATATTGTAGACCTCTCTCTCCTCTCTCTAGCTCCAGTATAGTGTGTATTTATATTGTAGACCTCTCTCTCCTCCCTTCTAGCCCCAGTATAGTGTGTGTTTATATTGTAGACCTCTCTCTCCTCCCTCTAGCCCCAGTATAGTGTGTATTTATATTTTAGACCTCTCTCTCCTCCCTCTAGCCCCAGTATAGTGTGTATTTATATTGTAGACCTCTCTCTCCTCCCTCTAGCCCCAGTATAGTGTGTATTTATATTGTAGACCTCTCTCTCCTCCCTCTAGCCCCAGTATAGTGTGTATTTATATTGTAGACCTCTCTCCTCCCTCTAGCCCCAGTATAGTGTGTATTTATATTGTAGACCTCTCTCTCCTCCCTCTAGCCCCAGTATAGTGTGTATTTATATTGTAGATCTCTCTCTCCTCCCTCTAGCCCCAGTATAGTGTGTATTTATATTGTAGACCTCTCTCTCCTCACTCTAGCCCCAGTATAGTGTGTATTTATATTGTAGACCTCTCTCTCCTCCCTCTAGCATCAGTATAGTGTGTATTTATATTGTAGACCTCTCTCTCCTCCCTCTAGCCCCAGTATAGTGTGTATTTATATTGTAGACCTCTCTCTCCTCCCTCTAGCCCCAGTATAGTGTGTATTTATATTGTAGACCTCTCTCTCCTCCCTCTAGCCCCAGTATAGTGTGTATTTATATTGTAGACCTCTCTCTCCCCCCTCTAGCCCCAGTATAGTGTGTATTTATATTGTAGATCTCTCTCTCCTCCCTCTAGCCCCAGTATAGTGTGTATTTATATTGTAGTCCTCTCTCTCCTCCCTCTAGCCCCAGTATAGTGTGTATTTATATTGTAGACCTCTCTCTCCCCCCTCTAGCCCCAGTATAGTGTGTATTTATATTGTAGACCTCTCTCTCCTCCCCTCTAGCCCCAGTATAGTGTGTATTTATATTGTAGACCTCTCTCTCCTCCCTCTAGCCCCAGTATAGTGTGTATTTATATTGTAGACCTCTCTCTCCTCCCTCTAGCCCCAGTATAGTGTGTATTTATATTGTAGACCTCTCTCTCCCCCCTCTAGCCCCAGTATAGTGTGTATTTATATTGTAGACCTCTCTCTCCTCCCTCTAGCCCCAGTATAGTGTGTATTTATATTGTAGACCTCTCTCCTCCCTCTAGCCCCAGTATAGTGTGTATTTATATTGTAGACCTCTCTCTCCTCCCTCTAGCCCCAGTATAGTGTGTATTTATATTGTAGACCTCTCTCTCCTTCCTCTAGCCCCAGTATAGTGTGTATTTATATTGTAGACCTCTCTCTCCTCCCTCTAGCCCCAGTATAGTGTGTATTTATATTGTAGATCTCTCTCTCCTCCCCTCTATCCCCAGTATAGTGTGTATTTATATTGTAGACCTCTCTCTCCTCCCTCTAGCCCCAGTATAGTGTGTATTTATATTGTAGACCTCTCTCTCCTCCCTCTAGCCCCAGTATAGTGTGTATTTATATTGTAGACCTCTCTCTCCTCCCTCTAGCCCCAGTATAGTGTGTATTTATATTGTAGGCCTCTCTCTCCTCCCTCTAGCCCCAGTATAGTGTGTATTTATATTGTAGACCTCTCTCTCCTCCCTCTAGCCCCAGTATAGTGTGTATTTATATTGTAGACCTCTCTCTCCTCCCTCTAGCCCCAGTATAGTGTGTATTTATATTGTAGACCTCTCTCTCCTCCCTCTAGCCCCAGTATAGTGTGTATTTATATTGTAGACCTCTCTCTCCTTCCTCTAGCCCCAGTATAGTGTGTATTTATATTGTAGACCTCTCTCTCCTCCCTCTAGCCCCAGTATAGTGTGTGTTTATATTGTAGACCTCTCTCTCCTCCCCTCTATCCCCAGTATAGTGTGTATTTATATTGTAGACCTCTCTCTCCTCCCTCTAGCCCCAGTATAGTGTGTATTTATATTGTAGACCTCTCTCTCCTCCCTCTAGCCCCAGTATAGTGTGTATTTATATTGTAGACCTCTCTCTCCTCCCTTCTAGCCCCAGTATAGTGTGTATTTATATTGTAGACCTCTCTCTCCTCCCTCTAGCCCCAGTATAGTGTGTATTTATATTGTAGACCTCTCTCTCCTCCCCTCTAGCCCCAGTATAGTGTGTATTTATATTGTAGACCTCTCTCTCCCCCCTCTAGCCCCAGTATAGTGTGTATTTATATTGTAGACCTCTCCTCCCCTCTAGTCCCAGTATAGTGTGTATTTATATTGTAGACCTCTCTCTCCTCCCTCTAGCCCCAGTATAGTGTGTATTTATATTGTAGACCTCTCTCTCCTCCCTCTAGACCCAGTATAGTGTGTATTTATATTGTAGACCTCTCTCTCCTCCCTCTAGCCCCAGTATAGTGTGTGTTTATATTGTAGATCTCTCTCTCCTCCCTCTAGCCCCAGTATAGTGTGTGTTTATATTGTAGACCTCTCTCTCCTCCCTCTAGCCCCAGTATAGTGTGTATTTATATTGTAGACCTCTCTCTCCTCCCTCTAGCCCCAGTATAGTGTGTATTTATATTGTAGACCTCTCTCTCCTCCCTCTAGCCCCAGTATAGTGTGTGTTTATATTGTAGACCTCTCTCTCCTCCCTCTAGCCCCAGTATAGTGTGTATTTATATTGTAGACCTCTCTCTCCTCCCTCTAGCCCCAGTATAGTGTGTGTTTATATTGTAGACCTCTCTCTCCTCCCTCTAGCCCCAGTATAGTGTGTATTTATATTGTAGACCTCTCTCTCCTCCCTCTAGCCCCAGTATAGTGTGTATTTATATTGTAGACCTCTCTCTCCTCCCTCTAGCCCCAGTATAGTGTGTATTTATATTGTAGACCTCTCTCTCCTCCCCTCTAGCCCCAGTATAGTGTGTATTTATATTGTAGACCTCTCTCTCCTCCCTCTAGCCCCAGTATAGTGTGTATTTATATTGTAGACCTCTCTCTCCTCCCCTCTAGCCCCAGTATAGTGTGTATTTATATTGTAGACCTCTCTCTCCTCCCTCTAGCCCCAGTATAGTGTGTATTTATATTGTAGACCTCTCTCTCCCCCCTCTAGCCCCAGTATAGTGTGTATTTATATTGTAGACCTCTCTCTCCCCCCTCTAGCCCCAGTATAGTGTGTATTTATATTGTAGACCTCTCTCTCCCCCCTCTAGCCCCAGTATAGTGTGTATTTATATTGTAGACCTCTCCTCCCCTCTAGTCCCAGTATAGTGTGTATTTATATTGTAGACCTCTCTCTCCTCCCTCTAGCCCCAGTATAGTGTGTATTTATATTGTAGACCTCTCTCTCCTCCCTCTAGCCCCAGTATAGTGTGTATTTATATTGTAGACCTCTCTCTCCTCCCTCTAGCCCCAGTATAGTGTGTATTTATATTGTAGACCTCTCTCTCCTCCCTCTAGCCCCAGTATAGTGTGTATTTATATTGTAGACCTCTCTCTCCTCCCTCTAGCCCCAGTATAGTGTGTATTTATATTGTAGACCTCTCTCTCCTCCCTCTAGCCCCAGTATAGTGTGTATTTATATTGTAGACCTCTCTCTCCTCCCTCTAGCCCCAGTATAGTGTGTATTTATATTGTAGACCTCTCTCTCCTCCCTCTAGCCCCAGTATAGTGTGTATTTATATTGTAGGCCTCTCTCTCCTCCCTCTAGCCCCAGTATAGTGTGTATTTATATTGTAGACCTCTCTCTCCTCCCTCTAGCCCCAGTATAGTGTGTATTTATATTGTAGACCTCTCTCTCCTCCCCTCTAGCCCCAGTATAGTGTGTATTTATATTGTAGACCTCTCTCTCCTCCCCTCTAGCCCCAGTATAGTGTGTATTTATATTGTAGACCTCTCTCTCCTCCCTCTAGACCCAGTATAGTGTGTATTTATATTGTAGACCTCTCTCTCCTCCCTCTAGACCCAGTATAGTGTGTATTTATATTGTAGACCTCTCTCTCCTCCCCTCTAGCCCCAGTATAGTGTGTATTTATATTGTAGACCTCTCTCTCCTCCCTCTAACCCCAGCATAGTGTGTATTTATATTGTAGACCTCTCCTCCCTCTAGCCCCAGTATAGTGTGTATTTATATTGTAGACCTCTCTCTCCTCCCCTCTAGCCCCAGTATAGTGTGTATTTATATTGTAGACCTCTCTCTCCTCCCTCTAGCCCCAGTATAGTGTGTATTTATATTGTAGACCTCTCTCTCCTCCCTCTAGACCCAGTATAGTGTGTATTTATATTGTAGACCTCTCTCTCCTCCCTCTAGACCCAGTATAGTGTGTATTTATATTGTAGACCTCTCTCTCCTCCCTCTAGACCCAGTATAGTGTGTATTTATATTGTAGACCTCTCTCTCCTCCCTCTAGACCCAGTATAGTGTGTATTTATATTGTAGACCTCTCTCTCCTCCCTCTAACCCCAGTATAGTGTGTATTTATATTGTAGACCTCTCTCTCCTCCCCTCTAGCCCCAGTATAGTGTGTATTTATATTGTAGACCTCTCTCTCCTCCCCTCTAGTCCCAGTATAGTGTGTATTTATATTGTAGACCTCTCTCTCCTCCCTCTAGCCCCAGTATAGTGTGTATTTATATTGTAGACCTCTCCTCCCTCTAGCCCCAGTATAGTGTGTATTTATATTGTAGACCTCTCTCTCCTCCCTCTAGCCCCAGTATAGTGTGTATTTATATTGTAGACCTCTCTCTCCTCCCTCTAGCCCCAGTATAGTGTGTATTTATATTGTAGACCTCTCTCTCCTCCCTCTAGCCCCAGTATAGTGTGTATTTATATTGTAGACCTCTCTCTCCTCCCTCTAGCCCCAGTATAGTGTGTATTTATATTGTAGACCTCTCTCTCCCCCCTCTAGCCCCAGTATAGTGTGTATTTATAATGTAGACCTCTCTCTCCTCCCTTTAGCTCCAGTATAGTGTGTATTTATATTGTAGACCTCTCTCTCCTCCCTCTAGCCCCAGTATAGTGTGTATTTATATTGTAGACCTCTCTCTCCTCCCTCTAGCCCCAGTATAGTGTGTATTTATAATGTAGACCTCTCTCTCCTCCCTTTAGCCCCAGTATAGTGTGTATTTATAATGTAGACCTCTCTCTCCTCCCTCTAGCCCCAGTATAGTGTGTATTTATAATGTAGACCTCTCTCTCCTCCCTTTAGCTCCAGTATAGTGTGTATTTATATTGTAGACCTCTCTCTCCTCCCTCTAGCCCCAGCATCTTGACACAATAGCCTTTGATAGGTGACATCAGAGAGACAGGAGGTCAATCGGTGACTGTGTACGTGTGTGTGTGCGTGTGCGTGTGTGTGTATCTGTGTTTGTGTGTTTGTGTATCTGTGTTTGTGTGTGTGTGTGTGTGTGTGTGTATCTTTGTGTGTGTTTGTGTGTGTGCTCATCATTGTGACTGGAGGTCAATGTCAGATTGCCCAGATGATGGAACAGGACACACTGGTTCTAGGCAGACAGCAGCCTTCCAGTCCATACAAAACGTGGTGGTAATCCTCTCTGATTGAGTTGTTCCTTTACCAGTCCGACTGTGGAGTTTTGCCCTATATTCTGTTTTTCCTCTGTCACACCCCTGGCCTTAGTTACCAATGTAACAGTATAACTTTACGTCGTCCCCTCGCCCCGACACGGGCGCGAACCAGCGACCCTCTGCACACATCAACAACTGACACCCACGAAGCGTCGTTACCCATCGCTCCACAAAGAGAATGTATTTTCCACACGCTGCGCCTTGGTCCACTTCTTCCACTCAAGACGATCGTGACATCCTCACTCTGCTACAGAGAGTTTAGTTTCACTTCTGAATTTGTTGACAATATACATGTGCAGTGTCAGTTTCTCACAGCTGGAATCAAATCCTGCAGCAAAAGGAAACATGAAATATAGTTTGGATTATGATACAGTATATGGACATTTTTGAAGTGGTTGATACATTTTTAGTTTAAGGGGCAAATTAAAGTCTGGCATTTTAAAATGGAAATTACAAACTTTAGACGCCTTTTTAAACCTTGAATAGACTACAATTTTTTTTTTTTTTGCAACGACAATGTTGATCAAATTAAGATCCTACATCTGTCCATTAATTTGACGGTCCTGGACATTATAGAGAAGCTTCAGTACCTCTACTTCGTTAAGGCTCAGAGTCTGAGTGTCACGCCCCGACCTCAGAGAGACGTTTTGTTTCTCTATTCGGTGAGGTCAGGGTGTGATGTGGGGTGGGCATTCTATGTTTTGTGTTTCTATGTCTTGGCCGAGTGTGGTTCTCAATCAGGGACAGCTGTCTATCGTTGTCTCTGATTGGGAATCATACTTAGGCAGCCTGTTTTTGCCACCTTAGTTGTGGGTAGTTGTCTTTGTTAGTGGCCTGTATAGCCCTAGTCAGCTTCACGTTTGTTTTTGGTGTTTCTTGTTTTGTTGGCGACATTCTTAATAAAGATAAATGTACACTCATCACGCTGCACCTTGGTCCGGTCCCTGACGACGTTCGTGACACTGAGACTGTGTCCTCAATGCGACCCTGTTCCACATATACTGTTGACAATATGACTCCCTTTAGACCTGGCCTTGTCTAAATCAGGCCTACATCCAATATATATCCTCAATGAGACCCTGTTCCACATATACTGTTGACAATATGACTCCCTTTAGACCTGGCCTTGTCTAAATCAGGCCTACATCCAATATATATCCTCAATGGGACCCTGTTCCACATATACTGTTGGCAATATGATTCCCTTTAGACCTGACCTTGTCTAAATCAGGCCTACATCCAATATATATCCTCTATTGGACCCTATATAGTCCACTACTACCCTGCTACCCTATACTACCCTGGTCTAATGTAGTGCACAAAATGGGGAAAAGGGTGTAGTTTGATGCAGACAATGAGCCCAGATTACATGTGTTCCTCTGATGTGATGTCTCAATCACACCTTGGCTTTGTCACAAATTGCAGTCTATTCCCTACGTAGTGCACTACTGTGGACCAGAGGCCCATAGGATGGATCTAGGGTTGCAGTTTTGGGACACAGATGATGCCTCAATCAGGCCCTTGTTTTGGGTGGAAGCACCTTGACAGCAGGTAGCTATAGCCCGGAGATGAAGTGTGGAAATTGTCCCGTGCCCATGTGGAGATTCTGATTGGCTCTCCCATGTGACTCTCCTCCAATCTACATGGTAATGGAGAGGCTATTACACCGGAGGAATAGAAACGCTCAATTTACATCTGATTAATGGACAAAACTGAGAGGCTCCTTCTGAAGCTCAAATGGCACCCTATTCCCTACGTAGTGCACTACTTTAGACCAGAGCCCTATGGCACCCTATTCCCTATATAGTGCACTACTTTGGACCAGAGCCCTATGACACCCTATTCCCTACGTAGTGCACTACTTTAGACCAGAGCCCTATGACACCCTATTCCCTACGTAGTGCACTACTTTGGACCAGAGCCCTATGACACCCTATTCCCTATATAGTGCACTACTTTAGACCAGAGCCCTATAGAACCCTATTCCCTATATATAGTGCACTACTTTAGACCAGAGCCCTATGGCACCCTATTCCCTATATAGTGCACTACTTAGGACCAGAGGGCGCTATAGTACACTACATAGGGACTAGGGTGTCATTTAGGAAACATCCTAAGGAAACAGGACTTGATGACCGTTTGGTGAGGAAACAGTTGTTATGGTAACAGACTTGTATTTATATAGAAGAAAGACAACACCTACCACTAAGTTGGTCTTATATCTGTGTCGTGACGTAGTACATTTACATAGAAATACAATCTAGCGATTTGTCCTCCCCGTTCAATAGTGGCTTAATGGGTGGACCGGCAGCCATTGCGGGTGTACCCAATAGGAGCGAAACAGGAAATAAAAGCAGGAAGTGTATCCTTCAATCTGTCCTGTGATTTTTTTTGTTTGAGTCAACTCAACTGACATTCCATAACAAATAGATAGATTCCATTTCTCTAATTACATTATTGTCAGGCTACATAGTCCTGTTATGTAGGTTAGCCCACATACCAACGTACTATCCAGTTGTGCCGGCGAAAACAGCTAGTACACACTAACGTCATGTAAGACGGTACCAAATATAAGAATACATGGTATTATCCTTATTTACAAAGATAGTATCTATACATGAAACATCAATATATAGTAATAATCCCACTCCCACATACATCCCTATTCTAATTCCCATCCTTATTCCCATTTACACACACACTTCCACTCCCATTCCCACTCCCATTCCCATTCCCATTCCCACCCCCACTCCCATTCCCATTCCCACTGCCACTCCCATTCCCATTTCCACTACCATTCCCACTCCTACTTCCATCCCCATTCCCATTCCCACTACTACTACCATTCCCACTACTACTACCATTCCCACTCCCATTCCCAATACCACTACCATTCCCACTACCATTCCCATTCCCACTTCCACTACCATGTACACTTCCCACTCCCATTCCCACTCCCACTCCCATTCCCACTCCCACTCCCACTCCCACTCCCACTACCATTCCCATTCCCATTCCCACTCCCACTCCCATTCCCACTCCCACTCCCACTCCCACTCCCACTCCCTACCATTCCCATTCCCATTCCCACTACCACCATTCCCACTCCCACTCCCACTCCCACTACCATTCCCACTCCCATTCCCACTCCCACTCCCACTCCCACTCCCACTCCCACTCCCACTCCCACTCCCACTCCCACTCTGACTCCCACTACCATTCTCACTCCCATCTGACTCCCACTCCCACTCCCACTCCCACTACCATTCTCACTCCCATTCCCACTCCAATTCCCACTCCCATTCCCACTCTCACTTCCACTCCCACTCCCACTACCATTCTCACTTCCATTCCCATTCCCAGTCTGCTATTCCAAGCTCCAGTCTGCCACTTACTTCACACACTCCTCAGCTCGCTCCTGTCTTTCTCTCTCTCCAATCTCATTTTAGGAAATTAATCTTCCTGTCACCCTGGCACCATCTCTAATCGCCCCGTCCCCTCTCCTCCTCCTTCCCCTCATACTATTCCTCATGTCACCATGATAATGTGTCGCTCTGCCAGGCTCCTCACGAGCTCATTATCTAGAGTTATTGGGACGGACTCCTACCCTACACGGAGTGGAGGAGAGGGGAGAGTGGAGGAAAAGGAGAGACAGGAGGGAAGGGGAGTGAGGAGAGAGGAGGGGAAGGGGGAGAGGAGAACAGAGGAGAGGAGAGGAGGGGAGATGAGTGACTCCCATTGTGACTCCCGTCATCTTATTTCAGTCCTTTCTATGGCCCCATAACAATCTGGACATGGAAAATGATTTTGGATGGTTTAAAGGGTCTGGAATCACAATGTTTAATGCCAGGGCTCCCAGGGCTTTGATGGAGCAAGGCGACATGTTGTTATTAAGACACAAAAGACTGGCACAACGACATCAATTCACGCTGTCCTCGGCATGAATGACCATGAAGGGTTCCACAGCTGCTTCTGCATTATTTCCTTCAATTCTTCCAAGCTGATGTCTCACAGACAAGGGCTTCCAATTGTTGTATCCTTCATGATAAAAGACAGTAATCAAATTTGGTTGAGAAGCTAGAGGAGGCTAGAGAAGAAGAGGAGTGAGAAAAGAAGAGGAGGCTAGAGAAGAAGAGGAGGCTAGAGAAGAAGAGGAGTGAGAGAAGAATGGAGCAAAGAGGAGGGAGAGAAGAAGAGGAGGGAGAGAAGAAGAGGAGGGAGAGAAGAAGAGGAGGCTAGAGAAGAAGGGAGCAAAGAGGAGGGAGAGAAGAAGAGGAGGGAGAGAAGAAGAGGAGGGAGAGAGAGAAGAGGAGGAGTAGAGAAGAAGGGAGCAAAGAGGAGAGAGAGAAGAAGAGCAGAGAGAGAAGAAGAAGAGGGAGAGAAGAAGAGGAGAGAGAGGGATGGAAGATGACTTGAAAATGCAAGGAGGAGGTATTATTTTGTATGGAATTACATTAATGTTTATTATTGGTAGTCCTATGAGGTTTGATGGAAAGAGCAGCATGGCTGGCAGGCTTTGTAAATGTACTGTTATTTGTTATAACTAGTGGTGATATGTGGTTCCGAAGGGTGACTGATGATAGCATACAGTATTAAACGGGTTAAATGAGAACTCAAACAGCTAAGCTGAGTGTTGTCAAGGTGGTGGACATTTGAAGGAAAAAGGTCCACTGGTTGTCATGTGACAGTTACTTGGTACTATAGGAACTTGGAAGCACAGTGTCATTTGTAAAAAATAAAAATAAAAACGAGAAGAGTAGTGGCCCAAGGCATCTGCCCTGAGGGACACCGTACTGTACGTATCTGATGTTAGAGAAGCTTCCATTGACGAACATTCTCTGGGTTCTTTGGATAAATATCTCAATGGTGATGTAAAGCCACAGCAAGTGAGTTTCTTCAGTAACAATGTATGATCAATAACATCAATACGGAAATCTAACAATACAGCTCCCACTATCATCTTATTATCCATTTCTTTTAACCAATCATCATTCATCTAAGTCAGTGCAGTACAAGGTGAGAGCCCTTCTCTATATGCATACTGAAAGTCAGTAGTTCATTTTTTAATCCAGCCGATTTGTCAGATTTCAAAAAAGCTTTACGGTGAAAGCATACAAAGGCGATTATCTGAGGACAGCGCCCCACGTACAAAAGCATTAAAAACATTTTCCGAACCAGCAGAGGCATCATGAAAGTCAGAAATAGCGATAAAATAAATCACTTACCTTTGAAGATCTTCCTCTGTTTGCAATCACAAGGGTCCCAGCTACATAACAAATGGTAATTTTGTTCGATAAAGTCCTTCTTTATGTCCCAAAATAGTTAGTTTAGTTGGCACGCTTGATTCAGTAATCCACCTGTTCCCCTCGTTCAACATGCAGACAAAGGAATCCCAAAAGTTACCAATAAACTTCGTCCAAACAAGTCAAACAACGTTTCTAATCAATCGTCAGACACCCTAATATGTAAATAAATGATACAATTTAAGACAGAGAACAGTGTGTTCAATACCGGAGATAAATAACGAGGTGGGCGCCCTCATCCATGAGCACAACAACACTACAGTCAAAATGAGAGCCACCTAGAAAAACTACAAGTTCTAGCTCATTTTCCAAAACACAAGCCTGAAACCCTTTCTAAGTACTGTTGACATCTAGTGGAAGCCCTAGGAACTGCAATCTGGGAGGTATTCCTTTGAATCTCCCATAAACAAGGATTTGAATGGGCTGTGACCTAAAAAAAAAAAATCTGATTGGATTCTCCTCGGGTTTTCACCTGCCATATCAGTTCTGTTATACTCACATACATTATTTTAACAGTTATAGAAACTCCAGAGTGTTTTCTATCCAATATTCATATCCTAGCTTCTGGGCCTGAGCAACAGGCAGTTTACTTTGGGCACCTCAGTCATCAGAACTTCCGAATACTGCCCCCTATCCCAAAGATGTTTTAAACACCATCGTTGTCTCATCTGATATATTCACACAGACCCAGACATGTACATGTAAAACAACACAACCACACGTGTTTTTAAACAATCTGTGTAGTGGTTGATTGGGCTGTAGTGGTTCATTGGGCTGTAGTTCAGTGGACATGGATGGCTGTCATTGGATCACCTGTCTGGACTGAGGGATGGATGATGTGTCTGGACTGAGGGATGGATGATGTGTCTGGACTGAGGAATGGATGATGTGTCTGGACTGAGGGACGGATGATGTGTCTGGACTGAGGAATGGATGATGTGTCTGGACTGAGGAATGGATGATGTGTCTGGACTGAGGAATGGATGATGTGTCTGGACTGAGGGACGGATGATGTGTCTGGACTGAGGAATGGATGATGTGTCTGGACTGAGGAATGGATGATGTGTCTGGACTGAGGGATGGATGATCTGTCTGGACTGAGGGACGGATGATGTGTCTGGACTGAGGAATGGATGATGTGTCTGGACTGAGGAATGGATGATGTGTCTGGACTGAGGGATGGATGATCTGTCTGGACTGAGGGATGGATGATGTGTCTGGACTGAGGAATGGATGATGTGTCTGGACTGAGGGACGGATGATGTGTCTGGACTGAGGAATGGATGATGTGTCTGGACTGAGGGATGGATGTTCTGTCTGGACTGAGGGATGGATGATGTGTCTGGACTGAGGAATGGATGATGTGTCTGGACTGAGGAATGGATGATGTGTCTGGACCGAGAGATGGATGATGTGTCTGGACTGAGGAATGGATGATGTGTCTGGACTGAGGAATGGATGATCTGTCTGGACTGAGGAATGGATGATGTGTCTGGAATGAGGGATGGATGATGTGTCTGGACTGAGGGATGGATGATCTGTCTGGACTGCGGAATGGATGATGTGTCTGGACTGAGGAATGGATGTTCTGTCTGGACTGAGGGATGGATGATGTGTCTGGACTGAGGAATGGATGATGTGTCTGGACTGAGGAATGGATGATGTGTCTGGACTGAGGAATGGATGATGTGTCTGTGCTGAGGGATGGATGATGTGTCTGGACTGAGGGATGGATGATGTGTCTGGACTGAGGAATGGATGATGTGTCTGTGCTGAGGGATGGATGATGTGTCTGGACTGAGGGATGGATGATGTGTCTGGACTGAGGGATGGATGATCTGTCTGGACTGCGGGATGGATTATGTGTCTGTGCTGAGGGATGGATGATGTGTCTGGACTGAGGGATGGATGATCTGTCTGGACTGCGGGATGGATGATGTGTCTGGACTGAGGAATGGATGATCTGTCTGGACTGAGGGTTGGATGATCTGTCTGGACTGCGGGATGGATCACATGTCTGGGCTGAGGGATGGATCACATGTCTGGGCTGAGGGACGGATGGTGTGTCTGTGCTGAGGGTTGGGGCTCCATGGACCATCAAAGGGGTCGTCTATTAGGAGGATTATATGTGTGAGGTAGCAGAGGTAGAAATCCAAGGAAACTGCTGAACATTACAACGTAATGTATAGTGCAGTAGAGAGGAGGGAAGCAGTGTTAGGTACTGGAGCGAAGGTCTGGAAAATTGTCTAGTGAGTTTTTAGGCTGTAGTTCCTGAAATAAATGATGGAGCTACCCCTTATACAGCATATTGACAATGAAGTTGAATGAGGTTTGAATGCCAAGAAACTGTGTATCTTTGGTAGGCAATAAGTGTCATGGATCCTTCCGGAAACTGTGACATTGCGCACACCTGGTCCCCATTCCCACTGATTGTATTTGTATAAATGTGCCCTTTGGTTCAGACTTGGGCTGCCGATTAGTGTTTACGATGTCCGTTGGTCGTGTGAGTACATTTGCCTTGTTGTTTTGGGCTTTCGTGCCACTTGTGGATTGCGCAGATGATTACGGGTCTGGTCCCGTGTGATAATCATCGTGCGGGTTTGTGTTATTTACTCGATGTACTGCTCGCTCTTTTGTTTGGGTTTCAACCCTGTGTTTTTGTGTTTACGTGCTTGTTTGGTCTTCGTCCCCGTTCCTTTTCACGGCACGCTGTAATTTGGGTAATAAAACCCCCCCCTATTACGCATTCCTACGCCTGTCTCCCGAATTATTCATACCAACGTTGAAGGGATTTGCCCAACCCTCAGTAAATATTGCCTGAGTCCCGAATGGCACCCTATTCCCTATATAGTGCACTACTTTAGACCAGGGGCCCTATAGAACCCTATTCCCTACATAGTGCACTACTTTTGACCAGAGCCCTATAGAACCCTATTCCCTATATAGTGCACTACTTTTCACCAGAACTCTATAGAACCCTATTCCCTACATAGTGCACTACTTTAGATCAGAGCCCTATAGAACCCTATTCCCTATATATAGTGCCCTACTTTAGACCAGAGCCCTATAGAACCCTATTCCCTATGTAGTGCACTACTTTTGACCAAAGCGCACTATAATAAGGAATAGGGAACCATTTGAGACAGAGGCTACATTTACCATCTTTATAAGGGTAACGGCGATATCAGGATGCTGTCGATTCTAGTTTGTATCTCCACTATGTTCCTTATTCTGTCCAACCAAAGTTAGTGGAATCGTTTAGTCTTTCTCTGTCCCAACAAGATCATTTATTCATTTTTTGTCCTCCTGCCAAGTCGTGTGGCATCTGTCTCAAGGATTATTCTGAACTAAGTGAAGACAATACCTTCTGTACTGATGCCAGACATGGCATTTAGAAAACCTCTTCCATTTATGGCTGAAATGGCTTGTTTGTTTTTAACATGACATGTATATTTCAGGTCTTTATTTTGGCATCCAAAAGAACCATAATTTCTATTGGCAGAATTTCTAATTATCTTTAACATTTTTAGTATTCCAAAGGGAATGGTATATTCTCTGTTCTACTGTTTTTTGTTGGTAGTGTCTGTTGTGGGTCGAGTTTCAGTGAAGAAGCAGTTGATTATCTGTCCGTCTCACATATGACTGTTGTGGGTCGAGTTTCAGTGAAGAAGCAGTTGATTATCTGTCCGTCTCACATATGACTGTTGTGGTCGAGTTTCAGTGAAGAAGCAGTTGATTATCTGTCCGTCTCACATATGGCTGTTGTGGGTCGAGTTTCAGTGAAGAAGCAGTTGATTATCTGTCCGTGTCACATATGGCTGTTGTGGTCGAGTTTCAGTGAAGAAGCAGTTGATTATCTGTCCGTGTCACATATTTCTCGCCTGTTGAGCAAAGCCCTGCGTTGTTACCTCCTTTCCCTTTGTTCCACTTGTCGTTTCTCCCACCTTCTCAACATGAAACTGAAGCTAAACTGACTAAGGAACAGTTCACAACCTTTTTTAAAATATTGACTTTATAACAAGTCTTTGCTAGTTAATTAATAAGCAATGTGCCTGGTCTTCAGAAGCTGCTCTTTGTTTTTTTGAGGAACATAAATGAACACTTGGCTCACAAGGCCTTCGGCATGAATTATATATGAGGTTGGCAACAACTACCTCTGATGGAGTCGTGCCGCGTTTTACACAATTAGGGTTTATGTGGGAGCTAAAAATGTAGATTTGATCCAAAAGTGTTTTTATGAGTTGAGTGGATCAGAAAACGTTTAAGATTTCAAGAGGGTGTCTCCCACCCTGAAGGACAGTAATCATGTCTCCCACCCTGAAGGACAGTAATCATGTCTCCCACCCTGAAGGACAGTAATCATGTCTCCCACCCTGAAGGACAGTAATCATGTCTCCCACCCTGAAGGACAGTAATCATGTCTCCCACCCTGAAGGACAGTAATCATGTCTCCCACCCTGAAGGACAGTAATCATGTCTCCCACCCTGAAGGACAGTAATCATGTGACAGATGGAGATGGTTGTAGTAGTTCCACAATGACACAACATGTTTTATTTAACTTTGTTTACAATACTAAAATATAGATGTTCTATTAATTATGTCTTTAGTTACGGTCACTGTATAGCACCTGTATAGCAATAACAATATTACCTTGTTATATCTCTGTAGTACTATCAGTAGTATCTTGTTATATCGCTGTAGTACTAACAGTAGTATCTTGTTATACCTATGTAGTACAATCAGTATTATCTTTTTATGTGTCTGTAGTACTATCAGTAGTATCTTGTTATATCGCTGTAGTACTAACAGTAGTATCTTGTTATACCTATGTAGTACAATCAGTATTATCTTTTTATGTGTCTGTAGTACTAACAGTAGTATATATCAGTATTATCTTGTTATATCGCTGTAGTACTAACAGTATTATCTTGTTATATCTCTGTAGTACTATCAGTATTATCTTGTTATATCTCTGTAGTACTAACAGTAGTATCTTGTTATATCTCTGTAGTACTATCAGTTGTATATTGTTATATCTATGTAGTACTAACAGTAGTATATTGTTATATATCTGTAGTACTATCAGTAGTATCTTGTTATATATCTGTAGTACTATCAGTAGTATCTTGTTATGTATATGTAGTACTAACAGTAGTATATTGTTATATATCTGTAGTACTATCAGTAGTATCTTGTTATGTATATGTAGTACTATCAGTAGTATCTTGTTATATCTCTGTAGTACTATCAGTATTATCTTGTTATATCTCTGTAGTACTAACAGTATAACCTTGTTATATCTCTGTAGTACTATCAGTAGTATCTTGTTATGTATATGTAGTACTATCAGTAGTATCTTGTTATGTCTCTGTAGTACTATCAGTAGTATCTTGTTATGTCTCTGTAGTACTATCAGTATAACCTTGTTATATCTCTGTAGTACTATCAGTAGTATCTTGTTATGTATATGTAGTACTATCAGTAGTATCTTGTTATATCTCTGTAGTACTAACAGTATAACCTTGTTATATCTCTGTAGTACTATCAGTATTACATTGTTATGTCTCTGTAGTACTAACAGTAGTATCTTGTTATATCTCTGTAGTAGTATTGTTCTGGTTCTGGACCCAGAGGACCTAGTGGAAGCTACAGAGATGTGACATTAACGTGGAGTGTCCTGTTCTTCTTCTCTCTCTGTCTCTCTAGATGGCCCCCTGGGACCCAGAGGCCCAGTGGAAGCTACAGAGATGTGACACTAACATGGAGTGTCCTGTTCTTCTTCTTCTCTCTCTGTCTCTCTAGATAGCCCCCTGGGACCCAGAGGACCTAGTGGAAGCTACAGAGATGTGACACTAACATGGAGTGTCCTGTTCTTCTTCTTCTCTCTCTGTCTCTTTAGATGGCCCCCTGGGACCCAGAGGCCTAGTGGAAGCTACAGAGATGTGACACTAACATGGAGTGTCCTGTTCTTCTTCTCTCTCTGTCTCTCTAGATGGCCCCCTGGGACCCAGAGGCCTAGTGGAAGCTACAGAGATGTGACACTAACATGGAGTGTCCTGTTCTTCTTCTCTCTCTGTCTCTCTAGATGGCCCCCTGGGACCCAGAGGCCTAGTGGAAGCTACAGAGATGTGACACTAACATGGAGTGTCCTGTTCTTCTTCCTCTCTCTCTGTCTCTCTAGATGGCCCCCTGGGACCCAGAGGCCTAGTGGAAGCTACAGAGATGTGACACTAACATGGAGTGTCCTGTTCTTCTTCTCTCTCTGTCTCTCTAGATGGCCCCCTGGGACCCAGAGGCCCAGTGGAAGCTACAGAGATGTGACACTAACATGGAGTGTCCTGTTCTTCTTCTCTCTCTGTCTCTCTAGATGGCCCCCTGGGACCCAGAGGCCTAGTGGAAGCTACAGAGATGTGTACCCAGGAGTGTTTGGTGCTTGGCCACTCTGACAACTGCTGGATGCCCCCGACCCTCGGCTCCTACAGCCAGCCCAAGTCTCCAGTTTCCAACTTCGCCACCCAGAAAGAGTGGGCCAAAGAGAAACTGCTCAACGGCCATACTACTTTGACCCGGACCTGGAAGACCGATAGTGGGCGGGACCAGTTTTGTGACAAGAAGCAATTTGGCAGCGGGGAGGGACACTTCAGCAGCAGTGACCACATGGCTGACATCCCATTGGCTAGTTTGAAATCTTACCAGCCAACCACTGGTCCAGACTCTCCGAATGAACACCAGCTTTAAAAGGAGCTCTGATTGGAGGCAGCCAATTTAAACAGGGCTGCGATTGGATAATCTGAACAGGACAGATGACGCAAGTTTCAAGAGTTGTTTTTCTTTTTTTCTTGTTAGTACTATTTGATTTAAGTCAATGCTTGTGCTATGTGATAGTTACATGTACTACGTAGGTCACTAGACTAGTACTGATGCAGTGTACTCTACAATTCAACTTTTGGCGATGGATGGATGGACGGATGGATGGATGGACGGATGGATGGATGACGCAAGAGAAAGTCTCTTGGGATTCCCTTTTGATGGACAAACCCCCGCCCCATAAATTAAACATTTCCTTATCCCTCTGATGGCAGGAATAAAGGGGGTCGAATCCACCTGGGAAAAATGGAAGAATACGATCCAGGCCAACTGGAAAAATGGAAGAATACCTGAACAGGAATTCATATACTCAACAGAAGAAAAAAAATGATCAACAATATTATGGCTGACCAATATATTCCAATATTGTGACGTGGTTGTTATTGAGTTGTTTGAGACTATATTAATCTACACAATCAAAGAAAAACGGAGTTACAGGATACGTCCAAAATGGTACCCTATTACCTATTTAGTGCACTACTTTTAACCAGGGTCCTAGGGCGTTGGTCAAAGTTGTGCACTACATAGGGGAATAGGGTGCAATTTGGGACGTAAAAACCCACCCCACAATTCCAGTATAGGAAGGCTTGCGTCGTTCTGATGGATAACACTGTTAGTGGACACTTGTCTAGTCTGTCAATAGTCTATGTGTTTTGTAAATAGGACATGTGATACTAACCCAGTTGATGTAATACTGCCATGGATCTAGAACGGCGATCGTGGCGGCCCATTATGACATCACATGGATCTGGAAAGACGATCGTGGCGGCCCATTATGACATCACAGGGATCTAGAACGTCGATCGTGGCGGCCCATTATGACATCACAGGGATCTGGAACGGCGATCGTGGCGGCCCATTATGACATCACATGGATCTGGAACGGCGATCGTGGCGGCCCATTATGACATCACATGGATCTGGAACGGCGATCGTGGCTGCCCATTATGACATCACATGGATCTGGAACGGCGATCGTGGCTGCCCATTATGACATCACATGGATCTGGAACGGATCGTGGCGGCCCATTATGACATCACAGGGATCTAGAACGTTGATCGTGGCTGTCCCTTATGACATCACAATATGGTTTCCAATGGCATCCTATCACCTATACAGTGTTACTTCTGACCAGGAAGTGTACTATATAGGGAGCAGTGTACCATTTAGGGTGTGTCCTATACATTTTGGGTTTCAATCTTTTTGTTAAAAGAAAGGGGGGGGGGGCATATTGAAAATGTAAAAGAAAAATTCACATACTCATATTACGGTGCTGTTCTGTTGGGGATATTATGGAAAACACATATTCAACCGTTACAAAATGATGCACAATGTTGACCCAAAGTCCGATTTCCTTTCATTCAACTACTATGGCAAACATATTTTTTCAAAATAAATTTTGTATCATTGACGTATATAACGCTTGATTTTTACATTACGGGAAACAAAAAAGCTTGTAATCTTTTCCGCATAAAAAAAAATAAAATCATAAAAAATATTTTAAAAACTAATGTTACTATTCAACAGCAATATATTTGTAAATGGCTATGTGTTTTATCTACCTTTGACTCATTATTGTACAACATTTGATTGAAATTGTGATTAGTTGAGTACAATTGAATAGTAGTACTACAACCTAAATACATTATCGTTGTCCATATACGACCACTTTGTGTACTGTGCCTTCATAACGTTATACCAAGCATTGTACTTATTTATTATTTAAATGACTAGAAAATATGCATTGATGTCTGAGGGCGGGCGGGGCAGTGTACGTTGTTTGCAGTATCGTTTGTGTTGTTGTAATCTCCCACACGGATGTGGCAGTTTCACCATTAAAAGGATTCCAGCTGTAAATTCCTTACGAATGAATGTTTTGGCGATGTATGAAAAAAATATACGATATAATCTTAAACCAATGAAAAAAAAATATATATACATGTATATATAAGACAACAAAATGTCACTGTTAAACACAATAATATCTGTATCACACAAGACAGGCATGTGCATAAGATAATTCAAACACAACAACGACGTCATCGTTTTCCATTGTTTTCTCCCTCCAGTCAAGAGGTCAAGGTTCAACAGCACGGCAGGAGATTGACTCAAAACGGAATAGCATGCTAAAACAAATAGATTTATAGCTTTAAAACAAATATATTTTGTATCATCATTTTCATTCTGTTTGAAAAGAAAGAGAGAGAGAGAGAGAAATATAGTGAATTTGTATATTAAGGATGAAGACATTTAATTTTGTATAGCATCTCCATGTTTTCTGTCACAATATAACAACGTGTATCGGGTTGGGTGGAGTGGCTTGCTTAGCACAGTATGTTTGTTGTCAGTGAGTTGTGTGGGGGTGGGGGCGGGGGGTGTTTGGCATCATAGATATTGAACCAGTTAACCCGTGTTACTCTACAGGTATACAGCTACTGCAATAAATGTTTTCAATATGTGCACATTGACTACTTATTGATTCTGTAAGATATATTGATCACTTCGTGGGGAAACTAGACGGTCCAGTGTGTTCACGATGTACATGTTTTGTCGTGTGTTTGCTGTTTTATCACATCTCATACAGGTATATAGTTTAGTACAGTAGTTTAGTATAGTAGTATACAATTAGTATATTACAGTATAGTTTTACTATGACTGCTGCATCACATGGCCAGACTAACCAAGTCTCAGGCCCTGGGAAAGAACATTTTAAAAGCCTCCTCTTCCTCTTCGGCGTCGAAGATCTTATTTTTTTCTTCAGTTTTCAAGATAATTTCCTGCATTTCTGCACATCTTCACATGAGGCAGATATTTGTTTTTGCAGTTTTAAAGCTTAAATTACAGTATGTTTATGTTCAAACTAATACTTTTAGGGAATACAATAAGTAATGAGTTGAAAACTGCATAATTTATGGAGTATTGTGGATCTCTGTGAGCCTCTCAGGCTGTGCTGTACATGTAAGAGCAGACATTACTAGAGATGACACTGTATTGTATTGCCATCTAAATTTGTTTCAAAGACCCCTTTCGTTTAATCTGCTGTTCCTAGGCAATGTATATATACACTGCTCAAAAAAATAAAGGGAACACTTAAACAACAGAATGTAACTCCAAGTCAATCACACTTCTGTGAAATCAAACTGTCCACTTAGGAAGAAACACTGATTGACAATAAATTTCACATGCTGTTGTGCAAATGGAATAGACAAAAGGTGGAAATTATAGGCAATTAGCAAGACACCCCCAATAAAGGACTGATTCTGCAGGTGGTGACCACAGACCACTTCTCAGTTCCTATGCTTCCTGGCTGATGTTTTGGTCACTTTTGAATGCTGGCGGTGCTCTCACTCTAGTGGTAGCATGAGACGGAGTCTACAACCCACACAAGTGGCTCACGTAGTGCAGCTCATCCAGGATGGCACATCAATGCGAGCTGTGGCAAGAAGGTTTGCTGTGTCTGTCAGCGTAGTGTCCAGAGCATGGAGGCGCTACCAGGAGACAGGCCAGTACATCAGGAGACGTGGAGGAGGCCGTAGGAGGGCAACAACCCAGCAGCAGGACCGCTACCTCCGCCTTTGTGCAAGGTGGAGCACTGCCTGAGCCCTGCAAAATGACCTCCAGCAGGCCACAATGTGCATAGGAACAGTGGGTTAACTGCCTTGTTCAGGGGCAGAACGACAGATTTTTACCTTGTCAGCTCGGGGATTCAATCTAACAACCTTTCAGTTACTGGCCCAATGCTCTAACCACTAGGCTACCTGCCTCCTCTAACCACTAGGCTACCTGCCACCTCTACACTCTAACCACTAGGCTACCTGCCACCTCTACACTCTAACCACTAGACTACCTGCCTCCTCTACACTCTAACCACTAGGCGACCTGACACCTCTACACTCTAACCACTAGGCAACCTGACACCTCTACACTCTAACCACTAGGCTACCTATCGCCCCAAATATTGCCACGGCCGTCGTCGAAAGGAGACCAAGGCGCAGCGTGGTAAGCGTACATTTTAGTTTATCATTGTAAATGTCGCCAACAAAATAAGAAACAAAGAAACAACCGTGAAGCTTACTAGGGCTATAGTGCCACTAACAAAGTCAACTACCCACAAACACCAAAGAAAAAAAAGGCTGCCTAAGTATGATTCCCAATCAGAGACAACGGCAGACAGCTGCCTCTGATTGAGAACCATACTAAGCCAAACACAAAGAAATTGAAAACATAGAAATAAAGAAACTAGAATGCCCAACCTAGTCATACCCTGGCCTAACCAAAATAGAGAATAAAAACCTCTCTATGACCAGGGCGTGACAGTACCCCCCCCCCAAAGGTGCGGACTCTGGCCGCAAAACCTGACTCTAAAGGGGAGGGTCCGGGTGGGCATCTATTCACGGCGGAGGCTCCGGTGAGGGACGTAGACCCCGCTCCACCTCTGGCTCTGGAGGACGTCGCCAGAGGCTCTGGACTGGAGGCCGTCGCTGGAGGCTGGAGGCAACCTAAATATGATTTTCTCTCTCTCTGCTCTCTTTGTTTTCTCTCTCTCTCTCTCTCTCTCTCTCTCTCTCTCTCTCTCTCTCTCTCTCTCTCTCTCTCTCTCTCTCTCTCTCTCGCTCTCTCTATCTCTCTCTCTCTTTTCTCTCTCTCTGCTCTCTTTGTTTTCTCTCTCTCTCTCTCTCTCTCTCTCTCTCTCTCTCTCTCTCTCTCTATCTCTCTCTATCCTTTCTCTCTCTCTTCTCTCTCTCTCTCTCTCTCTCTCTCTCTCTCTCTCTCTCTCTCTCTCTCTCTCTCTCTCTCTCTCTCTCTCTCTCTCTCTCTCTCTCTCTCTCTCTCTCGCTCTCTCTATCTCTCTCTCTCTTTTCTCTCTCTCTCTGCTCTCTTTGTTTTATCTCTCTCTATTTTCTCCCTCTCTCTCCAACGCCCCCCTCTTTCCTCTGCTCCTTCTCTCCACAGGTCACAAGAAACACACATCTTATTCAGACACTTAAAATGGTCTTGAGGATGTAGATATATGATCAAATGAATTCAATGAATGAATGGCAACACATACCTGATGGGTTTATTTGAAACATAAACAAACATATACGTCCTCCTCGGCACTCACCAAAAAAAGTATAAAATGGTGTCGCAAAACAGAGCTTGAACTCACAACGTGCAGAGCCAGAGTACACTGCTTACTACGCCACAACGTGCAGAGCCAGAGTACACTGCTTACTACGCCACAACGTGCAGAGCCAGAGTACACTGCTTACTACGCCACAACGTGCAGAGCCAGAGTACACTGCTTACTACGCCACAACGTGCAGAGCCAGAGTACACTGCTTACTACGCCACAACGTGCAGAGCCAGAGTACACTGCTTACTACGCCACAACGTGCAGAGCCAGAGTACACTGCTTACTACGCCACAGCAGTTCACCAAGACAGGTGAGTATTTCATGAGACAAAATGTTTTATGCTTTCCCCCAAAAAATAGCCCTACCCTTAACCACTGGTAGTTAATATCATAGCCTACCCTTAACCACTGGTAGTTAATACCATAGTCCCACCCTTAACCACTGGTAGTTAATACCATAGTCCTACCCTTAACCACTGGTAGTTATTAGCATAGCCCTACCCTTAACCACTGGTAGTTAATACCATAGTCCTACCCTTAACCACTGGTAGTTAATACCATAGTCCTACCCTTAACCACTGGTAGTTAATACCATAGTCCCACCCTTAACCACTGGTAGTTAATACCATAGCCCTACCCTTAACCACTGGTAGTTAATACCATAGTCCTACCCTTAACCACTGGTAGTTAATACCATAGCCCTACCCTTAACCACTGGTAGTTAATACCATAGTCCTACCCTTAACCACTGGTAGTTAATACCATAGTCCTACCCTTAACCACTGGTAGTTAATACCATAGTCCTACCCTTAACCACTGGTAGTTAATACCATAGTCCTACCCTTAACCACTGGTAGTTAATACCATAGTCTTAACCACTGGTAGTTAATACCATAGTCCTACCCTTAACCACTGGTAGTTAATACCATAGTCCTACCCTTAACCACTGGTAGTTAAGTAGTTAATACCATAGTCCTACCCTTAACCACTGGTAGTTAATACCATAGCCCTACCCTTAACCACTGGTAGTTAATACCATAGTCCTACCCTTAACCACTGGTAGTTAATACCATAGTCTTAACCACTGGTAGTTAATACCATAGTCTTAACCACTGGTATTTAATACCATAGTCCTACCCTTAACCACTGGTAGTTAATACCATAGTCCTACCCTTAACCACTGGTAGTTAATACCATAGTCCTACCCTTAACCACTGGTAGTTAATACCATAGCCCTACCCTTAACCACTGGTAGTTAATACCATAGTCCTACCCTTAACCACTGGTAGTTAATACCATAGTCCTACCCTTAACCACTGGTAGTTAATACCATAGCCCTACCCTTAACCACTGGTAGTTAATACCATAGTCCTACCCTTAACCACTGGTAGTTAATATCATAGCCCTACCCTTAACCACTGGTAGTTAATACCATAGTCCTACCCTTAACCACTGGTAGTTAATACCATAGTCTTAACCACTGGTAGTTAATACCACAGTCCTACCCTTAACCACTGGTAGTTAATATCATAGTCCTACCCTTAAGCACTGGTAGTTAATACCATAGTCCTACCCTTAACTACTGGTAGTTAATACCATAGTCCTACCCTTAACCACTGGTAGTTAATACCATAGTCCTACCCTTAACCACTGGTAGTTATTAGCATAGCCCTACCCTTAACCACTGGTAGTTAATACCATAGTCCTACCCTTAACCACTGGTAGTTAATACCATAGTCCTACCCTTAACCACTGGTAGTTAATACCATAGTCCCACCCTTAACCACTGGTAGTTAATACCATAGCCCTACCCTTAACTACTGGTAGTTAATACCATAGTCCTACCCTTAACCACTGGTAGTTAATACCATAGTCCTACCCTTAACCACTGGTAGTTAATACCATAGTCCTACCCTTAACCACTGGTAGTTAATACCATAGTCCTACCCTTAACCACTGGTAGTTAATACCATAGCCCTACCCTTAACCACTGGTAGTTAATACCATAGTCCTACCCTTAACCACTGGTAGTTAATACCATAGTCCTACCCTTAACCACTGGTAGTTAATACCATAGTCCTACCCTTAACCACTGGTAGTTAATACCATAGTCCTACCCTTAACCACTGGTAGTTAATACCATAGTCCTACCCTTAACCACTGGTAGTTAATACCATAGTCCTACCCTTAACCACTGGTAGTTAATACCATAGTCTTAACCACTGGTAGTTAATACCATAGTCCTACCCTTAACCACTGGTAGTTAATACCATAGTCCTACCCTTAACCACTGGTAGTTAAGTAGTTAATACCATAGTCCTACCCTTAACCACTGGTAGTTAATACCATAGCCCTACCCTTAACCACTGGTAGTTAATACCATAGTCCTACCCTTAACCACTGGTAGTTAATACCATAGTCTTAACCACTGGTAGTTAATACCATAGTCTTAACCACTGGTATTTAATACCATAGTCCTACCCTTAACCACTGGTAGTTAATACCATAGTCCTACCCTTAACCACTGGTAGTTAATACCATAGTCCTACCCTTAACCACTGGTAGTTAATACCATAGCCCTACCCTTAACCACTGGTAGTTAATACCATAGTCCTACCCTTAACCACTGGTAGTTAATACCATAGTCCTACCCTTAACCACTGGTAGTTAATACCATAGCCCTACCCTTAACCACTGGTAGTTAATACCATAGTCCTACCCTTAACCACTGGTAGTTAATATCATAGCCCTACCCTTAACCACTGGTAGTTAATACCATAGTCCTACCCTTAACCACTGGTAGTTAATACCATAGTCTTAACCACTGGTAGTTAATACCACAGTCCTACCCTTAACCACTGGTAGTTAATATCATAGTCCTACCCTTAAGCACTGGTAGTTAATATCATAGCCCTACCCTTAACCACTGGTAGTTAATACCATAGTCCTACCCTTAACCACTGGTAGTTAATACCATAGTCCTACCCTTAACCACTGGTAGTTAATACCATAGTCCTACCCTTAACCACTGGAGGTTAATACCATAGTCCTACCCTTAACCACTGGTAGTTAATACCATAGTCCTACCCTTAACCACTGGTAGTTATTAGCATAGCCCTACCCTTAACCACTGGTAGTTAATACCATAGCCCTACCCTTAACCACTGGTAGTTAATACCATAGCCCTACCCTTAACTACTGGTAGTTAATACCATAGCCCTACCCTTAACCACTGGTAGTTAATATCATAGTCCTACCCTTAACCACTGGTAGTTAATACCATAGTCCTACCCTTAACCACTGGTAGTTAATACCATAGTCCTACCCTTAACCACTGGAGGTTAATACCATAGTCCTACCCTTAACCACTGGTAGTTAATACCATAGTCCTACCCTTAACCACTGGAGGTTAATACCATAGTCTTAACCACTGGTAGTTAATACCATAGTCCTACCCTTAACCACTGGTAGTTAATACCATAGCCCTACCCTTAACCACTGGTAGTTAATACCATAGTCCTACCCTTAACCACTGGTAGTTATTAGCATATCCCTACCCTTAACCACGGGTAGTTAATACCATAGCCCTACCCTTAACCACTGGTAGTTAATACCATAGTCCTACCCTTAACCACTGCTAGTTATTAGCATAGCCCTACCCTTAACCACTGGTAGTTAATACCATAGCCCTAACCTTAACCACTGGTAGTTAATACCATAGTCCTACCCTTAATTAACTGGTAGTTAATACCATAGTCCTACCCTCCTTAACCACTGGTAGTTAATACCATAGTCCTACCCTTAACCACTGGTAGTTAATACCATAGTCCTACCCTTAACCACTGGTAGTTAATACCATAGTCCTACCCTTAACCACTGGTAGTTAATACCATAGCCCTACCCTTAACCACTGGTAGTTAATACCATAGTCCTACCCTTAACCACTGGTAGTTAATACCATAGTCCTACCCTTAACCACTGGTAGTTAATACCATAGTCCTACCCTTAACCACTGGTAGTTAATACCATAGTCCTACCCTTAACCACTGGTAGTTAATACCATAGCCCTACCCTTAACTACTGGTAGTTAATACCATAGCCCTACCCTTAACCACTGGTAGATAATACCATAGTCCTACCCTTAACCACTGGTAGTTAATACCATAGTTCTACCCTTAACCACTGGTAGTTAATACCACAGTCCTACCCTTAACCACTGGTAGTTAATACCATAGTCCTACCCTTAACCACTGGTAGTTAATACCATAGTCCTAGCCTTAACCACTGGAAGATAATACCATAGCCCTACCCTTAACCACTGGTAGATAATACCATAGTCCTACCCTTAACCACTGGTAGATAATACCATAGTCCTACCCTTAACCACTGGTAGTTAATACCATAGCCCTACCCTTAACCACTGGTAGTTAATACCATAGCCCTACCCTTAACCACTGGTAGTTAATACCATAGTCCTACCCTTAACCACTGGTAGTTAATATCATAGTCCTACCCTTAACCACTGGTAGTTAATATCATAGTCCTACCCTTAACCACTGGTAGTTAATACCATAGTCGTACCCTTAACCACTGGTAGTTAATACCATAGTCCTACCCTTAACCACTGGTAGTTAATACCATAGTCTTAACCACTGGTAGTTAATACCATAGTCCTACCCTTAACCACTGGTAGTTAATTCCATAGTCCTACCCTTAACCACTGGTAGTTACTACCATAGTCTTAACCACTGGTAGTTAATTCCATTGTCCTACCCTTAACCACTGGTAGTTAATTCCATAGTCCTACCCTTAACCACTGGTAGTTAATTCCATAGTCCTACCCTTAACCACTGGTAGTTAATACCATAGTCCTACCCTTAACCACTGGTAGTAAATACCATAGTCCTACCCTTAACCACTGGTAGTTAATACCATAGTCCTACCCTTAACCACTGGTAGTTAATACCATAGTCCTACCCTTAACCACTGGTAGTTAATACCATAGTCCTACCCTTAACCACTGGTAGTTAATACCATAGTCCTACCCTTAACCACTGGTATTTAATACCATAGTCCTACCCTTAACCACTGGTAGTTAATACCATAGTCCTACCCTTAACCACTGGTAGTTAATACCATACCCTTAACCACTGGTAGTTAATACCATAGCCCTACCCTTAACCACTGGTAGTTAATACCATAGTCTTAACCACTGGTAGTTAATACCATACCCTTAACCACTGGTAGTTAATACCATAGTCCTACCCTTAACCACTGGTAGTTAATTCCATAGTCCTACCCTTAACCACTGGTAGTTAATACCATAGTCCTACCCTTAACCACTGGTAGTTAATACCATAGTCCTACCCTTAACCACTGGTAGTTAATACCATACCCTTAACCACTGGTAGTTAATACCATAGTCCTACCCTTAACCACTGGTAGTTAATACCATAGTCCTACCCTTAACCACTGGTAGTTAATACCATAGTCCTACCCTTAACCACTGGTAGTTAATATCATAGTCCTACCCTTAACCACTGGTAGTTAATACCATAGTCCTACCCTTAACCACTGGTAGTTAATACCATAGTCCTACCCTTAACCACTGGTAGTTATTAGCATAGCCCTACCCTTAACCACTGGTAGTTAATACCATAGCCCTACCCTTAACCACTGGTAGTTAATATCATAGTCCTACCCTTAACCACTGGTAGTTAATACCATAGTCCTACCCTTAACCACTGGTAGTTAATACCATAGTCCTACCCTTAACCACTGGTAGTTAATACCATAGTCCTACCCTTAACCACTGGTAGTTAATACCATAGTCCTACCCTTAACCACTGGTAGTTAATACCATAGTCCTACCCTTAACCACTGGTAGTTAATATCATAGTCCTACCCTTAACCACTGGTAGTTAATACCATAGTCCTACCCTTAACCACTGGTAGTTAATACCATAGTCCTACCCTTAACCACTGGTAGTTAATACCATAGTCCTACCCTTAACCACTGGTAGTTAATACCATAGTCCTACCCTTAACCACTGGTAGTTATTAGCATAGCCCTACCCTTAACCACTGGTAGTTAATACCATAGTCTTAACCACTGGTAGTTAATACAATAGTTCTACCCTTAACCACTGGTAGTTAATACCATAGCCCTACCCTTAACCACTGGTAGTTAATACCATAGTCCTACCCTTAACCACTGGTAGTTAATACCATAGTCTTAACCACTGGTAGTTAATACCATAGTCCTACCCTTAACCACTGGTAGTTAATACCATAGTCCTACCCTTAACCACTGGTAGTTAATACCATAGTCCTACCCTTAACCACTGGTAGTTAATACCATAGCCCTACCCTTAACCACTGGTAGTTAATACCATAGTCCTACCCTTAACCACTGGTAGTTAATACCATAGTCCTACCCTTAACCACTGGTAGTTAATACCATAGCCCTACCCTTAACCACTGGTAGTTAATACCATAGCCCTACCCTTAACCACTGGTAGTTAATACCATAGTCTTAACCACTGGTAGTTAATACCATAGCATTGCTGAGCCCTGTAACCATGCAGAATGAGCCATGTAACCACAAGGAATTATTGGGTCAAAAAATATTTTATTGAATTACTTCAAATCCCAAAGTGAAACAGTGAAACAGTGAGATCAGGTTTCAGTTCTCTTCCAAGGCACCCTCTCTTTCTCCTCCAACATTCAGGTAAATACTTCAAACCCCAAAGTGATACAGTGAGATCATGTTTTCAGTTCTCTTCCAAGGCTCCCTCTCTTTCTCCTCCAACATTCAGTCCAAACAATCAAACCAGAACAATGTCTTTGTGCCTGGAAGAGAAGAGGGCTATTAATATATGTTGATTCATTCAGTCATGATCTCTGTCAGGTTCCATTACAGTATAGAGCTGCACTCCCTGCTGCTGGGGGTGTGTGTGTGTCTGTGTGTGTGTGTGTGTGTGTGTGTGTGTGTGTGTGTGTGTGTGTGTGTGTGTGTGTGTGTGTGTGTGTGTGTGTGTGTGTGTGTGTGTGTGTGTGTGTGTGTGTGTGTGTGTGTGTGTGTGTGTGTGTGTGTGTGTGTGTGTGTGTGTGTGTGTGTGTGTGTGTGTGTGTGTGTGTTTACTTTACAGTGTGTGATTCTCCTGGACTCAGAGGTAAATAGACTAGGAAATGAATTAGCGTGGCAGTGGTGGCTGGTAATGAACGCCCAGGCACCCAGCCTAGCAGTTAAACTAATCACATTTGCTTTGTTCCTTCTCTCTCCTCTTTCTTTCTCCTCTTTCTATCTGTCTCTGTCTCTCTATCCTCTTTCTATCTCTCTCTCTCTCTCTCTCTCCCTCCTCTTTCTCCCTCTCTCTCTCTCTCTCTCTCCTCTTTCTCCATCTCTCTCTCTGTCTCTCTCCTCTTTCTCCCTCTCTCTCTCTGTCTCTCTCCTCTTTCTCCCTCTCTCTCTCTGTCTCTCCTTCTCTCTTTACTCTTTCTCGCTGTCTCTCTCTCTCCTATTTCTCCCTCTCTCTCTCTCTTCTTTCTATGTCTCTCTCTCTCACTTTCTCTCTCTTTCTCTCTCTCTCTCCTCTTTCTCCCTCTCTCTCTCTCTCTCTCTCTCTCTCTCCTTCTCTCTTTACTCATTCTCGCTGTCTCTCTCTCTCCTATTTCTCCCTCTCTCTCTCTCCTCTGTCTATGTCTCTCTCTCACTTTCTCTCTCTTTCTCTCTCTCTCTCCTCTTTCTATGTCTCTCTCTCTCTCTCTCTCCTCTTTCTATGTCTCTCTCTCTCTCTCCTCTTTCTCCCTCTCTCTCTCTCTCTCTCTCTCTCTCTCCTTCTCTCTTTACTCTTTCTCGCTGTCTCTCTCTCTCCTATTTCTCCCTCTCTCTCTCTCCTCTTTCTATCTCCCTCTCCCTCTCCCTCTCTATCTCTCTATCTCTCTCTCTCTCTCTCTCTCTCTCTCTCTCTCTCTCTCTCTCTCTCTCTCTCTCTCTCTCTCTCTCTCTCTCTCCCTCTCTCTCTCTCTCTCTCTCTCTCTCTCTCTCTCTCTCTCTCTCTCTCTCTCTCTCTCTCTCTCTCTCTCTCTCTCTCTCTCTCTCTCTCTCTCTCTCTCTCTACTGTATCCTCCACCAGCACCACAGTTGTTTATCTTCTGTCCCTCCAATGGACCTGCTTAAATTCTTATTTGCTACGCTGGGTATCAACTTGGGCAAGAATAGTTTTCTGAAAAGCTTCAAAGCTAATTGCCTTTGGAAGTGTGAGGGGAAGCAAATTATTGTCACACCACAACGTTGTGGGGAAAAAAAGGTTCCTTTTATATGGCTTTGAGAATAGTTTGAGATGCTGGAGTCTCCAAGCGCCGGTCCACGGGTGGAACTGAGAGAAAGTTCAGCAGAGATTCACCTCCACAAACACACGAAGAAAACTGCTCGCTGCCAGATAGAAAATTATGAAATACAAAAGAATACAAAAAAAAATTGCCATCTAGATATTTATTTGAAAAGCCATATTTAAGTGAGAATTCCCAAGAAGCCAGTGTTTGGAGGATATATTGGCTTGGGTGTTGTCAGGTCCGAGACAATGTCGATGGCCGGCAAACCACGCCAACACGCCAACACGCCAACACGCCAACAAGCCAACAAGCCAACACGCCAACACGCCAACACGCCAACACGCCAACATGTCCTCCAAACAACGTCTTTGAGGGCATTATCACTTTTATACAACGGGTTACCAATATACTCCAATAATGAATTACACTTTTTCATTAACAATGTTATTTTGGATTAATTTAGTCATACTATTTCATCCTTCCACGACATATAGACCCGACACAAATCTAGGGTTGCTACACAAGCCGGCTAGTTCTATCGATTCGGTTGACAGTGATACAACCCAGTCATACAGTCTTTTTGTTCTGTATCTATGGACGCGACCCAGTCGTTCAGTCTTTTTGTTCTGTATCTATGGACGCGACCCAGTCGTTCAGTCTTTATGTTCTGTATCTATGGACTCGACCCAGTCGTTCGGTCTTTTAGTTCTGTATCTATGGGACTCGACCCAGTCGTTCAGACTTTTTGTTCTGTATCTATGGGACGCGACCCAGTCGTTCAGTCTTTTTGTTCTGTATCTATGGACTCGACCCAGTCGTTCAGTCTTTTTGTTCTGTATCTATGGACGCGACCCAGTCGTTTGTTCTAAATGTTCCATTGCCATACTGGCTGGCAGCGTTCTTATCCCCTGCTTGCTAGCTAGCCAACTACGGCTAACTTACAGTCACGTCAAACAGTGCAGCCAGAATAACAACAGTAGCTGCATTTGCATTTGTTTCAGCTGTTTTCTAGTGACATTTATTCGTACACATCCATAACAATGAGCTAAATGAGGCGTGATTTCGCCTGGCATAGAAAATGTGCTCTCTCGTCAGGACAATGTTGTTCAGAGGAGCTAGCCAACAACACAGCTAACACAATCACTTCAATCTGCACTTTGTTTCATTTGACCTGTCTTCTGTCGATATAAATGTTTTATATATCCAATAAAATTGTCGCTGATTCATGATTTTGATTGGCTGAGAAAAGCTGCCTGCCTGTCTGTCTCATCCCGAAACCTGACTCCAGACTCCCGACACGTTCATTACTATTGGACAGCCGGAGATTCGAATTTGTATATTGAAACAATGTTGTAAATGTCAGAGAGACGGACAGGAAAGTTTATACAAATCTACGCTGTTGAAAACCTAAATGTTAGTCTAAAAGACATGTGAGATAATGTCTAGGATGTTTTTTTATAGTGGAGAACAAGTTTATAAATTGCCTGGCTGGGCTGATGAGACAGTGGATTGAGCAGTCAGATGGAACGGAGTAAA
>NC_092095.1:78964112-78979112 GCF_045679555.1 Salvelinus alpinus | reverse complement strand
AGGAGAGACCAGAGGGAGGGGTGGTCTCAGGAGAGACCAGAGGGAGGGGTGGTCTCAGGAGAGACCAGAGGGAGGGGTGGTCTCAGGAGAGACCAGAGGGAGGGGTGGTCTCAGAAGAGACCAGAGGGAGGGGTGGTCTCAGGAGAGACCAGAGGGAGGGGTGGTCTCAGGAGAGACCAGAGGGAGGGGTGGTCTCAGGAGAGTCCAGAGGGAGGGGTGGTCTCAGGAGAAACCAGAGGGAGGGGTGGTCTCAGGAGGACCAGAGGGAGGGGTGGTCTCAGGAGAGACCAGAGGGAGGGGTGGTCTCAGGAGAGACCAGAGGGAGGGGTGGTCTCAGGAGAGTTCAGAGGGAGGGGTGGTCTCAGGAGAGACCAGAGGGAGGGGTGGTCTCAGGAGAGTTCAGAGAGAGGGGTGGTCTCAGGAGAGACCAGAGGGAGGGGTGGTCTCAGGAGAGACCAGAGGGAGGGGTGGTCTCAGGAGAGACCAGAGGGAGGGGTGGTCTCAGGAGAGACCAGAGGGAGGGGTGGTCTCAGGAGAGACCAGAGGGAGGGGTGGTCTCAGGAGAGACCAGGGGGAGGGGTGGTCTCAGGAGAACCAGAGGGAGGGGTGGTCTCAGGGGAACCAGAGGGAGGGGTGATCTCAGGAGAGTTCAGAGGGAGGGGTGGTCTCAGGAGAACCAGAGGGAGGGGTGGTCTCAGGAGAGACCAGAGGGAGGGGTGGTCTCAGGAGAACCAGAGGGAGGGGTGGTCTCAGGAGAGACCAGAGGGAGGGGTGGTCTCAGGAGAGACCAGAGGGAGGGGTGGTCTCAGGAGAACCAGAGGGAGGGGTGGTCTCAGGAGAACCAGAGGGAGGGGTGGTCTCAGGAGAGTCCAGAGGGAGGGGTGGTCTCAGGAGAGACCAGAGGGAGGGGTGGTCTCAGGAGAACCAGAGGGAGGGGTGGTCTCAGGAGAACCAGAGGGAGGGGTGGTCTCAGGAGAACCAGAGGGAGGGGTGGTCTCAGGAGAGACCAGAGGGAGGGGTGGTCTCAGAAGAACCAGAGGGAGGGGTGGTCTCAGGAGAACCAGAGGGAGGGGTGGTCTCAGGAGAGACCCAGAGGGAGGGGTGGTCTCAGGAGAACCAGAGGGAGGGGTGGTCTCAGGAGAACCAGAGGGAGGGGTGGTCTCAGGAGAGACCAGAGGGAGGGGTGGTCTCAGGAGAGACCAGAGGGAGGGGTGGTCTCAGGAGAACCAGAGGGAGGGGTGGTCTCAGGAGAGACCAGAGGGAGGGGTGGTCTCAGGAGAGACCAGAGGGAGGGGTGGTCTCAGGAGAGACCAGAGGGAGGGGTGGTCTCAGGAGAACCAGAGGGAGGGGTGGTCTCAGAAGAGACCAGAGGGAGGGGTGGTCTCAGGAGAGACCAGAGGGAGGGGTGGTCTCAGGAGAGTCCAGAGGGAGGGGTGGTCTCAGGAGAACCAGAGGGAGGGGTGGTCTCAGGAGAGTCCAGAGGGAGGGGTGGTCTCAGGAGAATCAGAGGGAGGGGTGGTCTCAGGAGAACCAGAGGGAGGGGTGGTCTCAGGAGAGACCAGAGGGAGGGGTGGTCTCAGGAGAGACCAGAGGGAGGGGTGGTCTCAGGAGAGACCAGAGGGAGGGGTGGTCTCAGGAGAACCAGAGGGAGGGGTGGTCTCAGGAGAGTTCAGAGGGAGGGGTGGTCTCAGGAGAGACCAGAGGGAGGGGTGGTCTCAGGAGAGACCAGAGGGAGGGGTGGTCTCAGGAGAACCAGAGGGAGGGGTGGTCTCAGGAGAGACCAGAGGGAGGGGTGGTCTCAGGAGAACCAGAGGGAGGGGTGGTCTCAGGAGAACCAGAGGGAGGGGTGGTCTCAGGAGAACCAGAGGGAGGGGTGGTCTCAGGAGAACCAGAGGGAGGGGTGGTCTCAGGAGAGACCAGAGGGAGGGGTGGTCTCAGGAGAGACCAGAGGGAGGGGTGGTCTCAGGAGAACCAGAGGGAGGGGTGGTCTCAGGAGAACCAGAGGGAGGGGTGGTCTCAGGAGAACCAGAGGGAGGGGTGGTCTCAGGAGGACCAGAGGGAGGGGTGGTCTCAGGAGAGACCAGAGGGAGGGGTGGTCTCAGGAGAGACCAGAGGGAGGGGTGGTCTCAGGAGAACCAGAGGGAGGGGTGGTCTCAGGAGAACCAGAGGGAGGGGTGGTCTCAGGAGAGACCAGAGGGAGGGGTGGTCTCAGGAGAACCAGAGGGAGGGGTGGTCTCAGGAGAGACCAGAGGGAGGGGTGGTCTCAGGAGAGACCAGAGGGAGGGGTGGTCTCAGGAGAACCAGAGGGAGGGGTGGTCTCAGGAGAGACCAGAGGGAGGGGTGGTCTCAGGAGAGACCAGAGGGAGGGGTGGTCTCAGGAGAGACCAGAGGGAGGGGTGGTCTCAGGAGAACCAGAGGGAGGGGTGGTCTCAGGAGAGTTCAGAGGGAGGGGTGGTCTCAGGAGAGACCAGAGGGAGGGGTGGTCTCAGGAGAAACCAGAGGGAGGGGTGGTCTCAGGAGAACCAGAGGGAGGGGTGGTCTCAGGAGAGACCAGAGGGAGGGGTGGTCTCAGGAGAGTTCAGAGGGAGGGGTGGTCTCAGGAGAACCAGAGGGAGGGGTGGTCTCAGGAGAGACCAGAGGGAGGGGTGGTCTCAGGAGAACCAGAGGGAGGGGTGGTCTCAGGAGAACCAGAGGGAGGGGTGGTCTCAGGAGAACCAGAGGGAGGGGTGGTCTCAGGAGAGTCCAGAGGGAGGGGTGGTCTCAGGAGAAACCAGAGGGAGGGGTAGTCTCAGGAGAGACCAGAGGGAGGGGTGGTCTCAGGAGAAACCAGAGGGAGGGTTGGTCTCAGGAGAGACCAGAGGGAGGGGTGGTCTCAGGAGAACCAGAGGGAGGGGTGGTCTCAGGAGAGACCAGAGGGAGGGGTGGTCTCAGGAGAGACCAGAGGGAGGGGTGGTCTCAGGAGAGACCAGAGGGAGGGGTGGTCTCAGGAGAGACCAGAGGGAGGGGTGGTCTCAGGAGAGACCAGAGGGAGGGGTGGTCTCAGGAGAGACCAGAGGGAGGGGTGGTCTCAGGAGAGACCAGAGGGAGGGGTGGTCTCAGGAGAGACCAGAGGGAGGGGTGGTCTCAGGAGAACCAGAGGGAGGGGTGGTCTCAGGAGAAACCAGAGGGAGGGGTGGTCTCAGGAGAGACCAGAGGGAGGGGTGGTCTCAGGAGAACCAGAGGGAGGGGTGGTCTCAGGAGAGACCAGAGGGAGGGGTGGTCTCAGGAGAGACCAGAGGGAGGGGTGGTCTCAGGAGAGACCAGAGGGAGGGGTGGTCTCAGGAGAGACCAGAGGGAGGGGTGGTCTCAGGAGAGACCAGAGGGAGGGGTGGTCTCAGGAGAACCAGAGGGAGGGGTGGTCTCAGGAGAGACCAGAGGGAGGGGTGGTCTCAGGAGAGACCAGAGGGAGGGGTGGTCTCAGGAGAACCAGAGGGAGGGGTGGTCTCAGGAGAGACCAGAGGGAGGGGTGGTCTCAGGAGAACCAGAGGGAGGGGTGGTCTCAGGAGAGACCAGAGGGAGGGGTGGTCTCAGGAGAGACCAGAGGGAGGGGTGGTCTCAGGAGAGTCCAGAGGGAGGGGTGGTCTCAGGAGAGACCAGAGGGAGGGGTGGTCTCAGGAGAGACCAGAGGGAGGGGTGGTCTCAGGAGAGACCAGAGGGAGGGGTGGTCTCAGGAGAGACCAGAGGGAGGGGTGGTCTCAGGAGAACCAGAGGGAGGGGTGGTCTCAGGAGAGACCAGAGGGAGGGGTGGTCTCAGGAGAACCAGAGGGAGGGGTGGTCTCAGGAGAGACCAGAGGGAGGGGTGGTCTCAGGAGAGACCAGAGGGAGGGGTGGTCTCAGGAGAGTCCAGAGGGAGGGGTGGTCTCAAGAGAACCAGAGGGAGGGGTGGTCTCAGGAGAACCAGAGGGAGGGGTGGTCTCAGGAGAGACCAGAGGGAGGGGTGGTCTCAGGAGGACCAGAGGGAGGGGTGGTCTCAGGAGAACCAGAGGGAGGGGTGGTCTCAGGAGAGACCAGAGGGAGGGGTGGTCTCAGGAGAGACCAGAGGGAGGGGTGGTCTCAGGAGAACCAGAGGGAGGGGTGGTCTCAGGAGAGTCCAGAGGGAGGGGTGGTCTCAGGAGAGACCAGAGGGAGGGGTGGTCTCAGGAGAGTCCAGAGGGAGGGGTGGTCTCAGGAGAGACCAGAGGGAGGGGTGGTCTCAGGAGAGTCCAGAGGGAGGGGTGGTCTCAGGAGAACCAGAGGGAGTGGTGGTCTCAGGAGAGACCAGAGGGAGGGGTGGTCTCAGGAGAGTCCAGAGGGAGGGGTGGTCTCAGGAGAACCAGAGGGAGGGGTGGTCTCAGGAGAGACCAGAGGGAGGGGTGGTCTCAGGAGAACCAGAGGGAGGGGTGGTCTCAGGAGAGACCAGAGGGAGGGGTGGTCTCAGGAGGACCAGAGGGAGGGGTGGTCTCAGGAGGACCAGAGGGAGGGGTGGTCTCAGGAGAGTTCAGAGGGAGGGGTGGTCTCAGGAGAGACCAGAGGGAGGGGTGGTCTCAGGAGAGACCAGAGGGAGGGGTGGTCTCAGGAGAGTCTAGAGGGAGGGGTGGACTCAGGAGAGACCAGAGGGAGGGGTGGTCTCAGGAGAACCAGAGGGAGGGGTGGTCTCAGGAGAGACCAGAGGGAGGGGTGGTCTCAGGAGAACCAGAGGGAGGGGTGGTCTCAGGAGAGTCCAGAGGGAGGGGTGGTCTCAGGAGAACCAGAGGGAGGGGTGGTCTCAGGAGAGTCCAGAGGGAGGGGTGGTCTCAGGAGAGACCAGAGGGAGGGGTGGTCTCAGGAGAGTCCAGAGGGAGGGGTGGTCTCAGGAGAGTCCAGAGGGAGGGGTGGTCTCAGGAGAGACCAGAGGGAGGGGTGGTCTCAGGAGAGTCCAGAGGGAGGGGTGGTCTCAGGAGAACCAGAGGGAGGGGTGGTCTCAGGAGAGTCCAGAGGGAGGGGTGGTCTCAGGAGAGTCCAGAGGGAGGGGTGGCCTCAGGAGAGACCAGAGGGA
Source organism: Salvelinus alpinus (assembly GCF_045679555.1). NCBI lineage: Eukaryota > Metazoa > Chordata > Actinopteri > Salmoniformes > Salmonidae > Salvelinus > Salvelinus alpinus. The sequence goes on along the minus strand of NC_092095.1, from coordinate 78,974,059 downwards.
GGGGTGGTCTCAGGAGAGTCCAGAGGGAGGGGTGGTCTCAGGAGAACCAGAGGGAGGGGTGGTCTCAGGAGAGTTCAGAGGGAGGGGTGGTCTCAGGAGAACCAGAGGGAGGGGTGGTCTCAGGAGAAACCAGAGGGAGGGGTGGTCTCAGGAGAGACCAGAGGGAGGGGTGGTCTCAGGAGAGACCAGAGGGAGGGGTGGTCTCAGGAGAACCAGAGGGAGGGGTGGTCTCAGGAGAGACCAGAGGGAGGGGTGGTCTCAGGAGAACCAGAGGGAGGGGTGGTCTCAGGAGAGACCAGAGGGAGGGGTGGTCTCAGGAGAGACCAGAGGGAGGGGTGGTCTCAGGAGAGACCAGAGGGAGGGGTGGTCTCAGGAGAACCAGAGGGAGGGGTGGTCTCAGGAGAGACCAGAGGGAGGGGTGGTCTCAGGAGAGACCAGAGGGAGGGGTGGTCTCAGGAGAACCAGAGGGAGGGGTGGTCTCAGGAGAGACCAGAGGGAGGGGTGGTCTCAGGAGAGACCAGAGGGAGGGGTGGTCTCAGGAGAACCAGAGGGAGGGGTGGTCTCAGGAGAGACCAGAGGGAGGGGTGGTCTCAGGAGAGACCAGAGGGAGGGGTGGTCTCAGGAGAGACCAGAGGGAGGGGTGGTCTCAGGAGAGACCAGAGGGAGGGGTGGTCTCAGGAGAGACCAGAGGGAGGGGTGGTCTCAGGAGAGACCAGAGGGAGGGGTGGTCTCAGGAGAGCCAGAGGGAGGGGTGGTCTCAGGAGAGACCAGAGGGAGGGGTGGTCTCTGTCTGTCTGTCTGTCTACCTGCCTGCCTGCCTGCCTGCCTGCCTGTCTGTCTGTCTGTCTGTCTGTCTGTCTGTCTGTCTGTCTGTCTGTCTGTCTGTCTGTCTGTCTGTCTGTCTGTCTGCCAAAGAGCTCTCGCCTTAACTCACTGATGCCCACGTGTGTGTGTGTGTGTGTGTGTGTGTGTGTGTGTGTGTGTGTGTGTGTGTGTGTGTGTGTGTGTGTGTGTGTGTGTGTGTGTGTGTGTGTGTGAGTGTGTGTGTGTGTGTGTGTGTGACATTATGGGCCCTTGCATTCACCCAGGGGGAAAATCTAACTACACCCGAGAGCCTGATCCTGACACTATGGGAGAGGAGAGGAAAAGATGGGTAACTGGGGAGAAGAGAGGAGGGGAGGGAGTATCGGAGGAGAGGAGAGGAGAGGAGAGGAGAGGAGAGGAGAGGAGGGGAGAGGAGAGGAGAGGAGAGGAGAGGAGAGGAGAGGAGAGGAGAGGAGAGGAGAGGAAGAGATGGGTAACTGGGGAGAAGAGAGGAGAGGAGGGAGTATCGGATTAGAGGAGAGGAGAGGAGAGGAAGAGATGGGTAACTGGGGAGAGGAGAGGAGGGAGTATCGGAGGAGAGGAGAGGAGAGGAGAGGAGAGGAGAGGAGAGGAGAGGAGAGGAGAGGAGAGGAGAGGAGAGGAGAGGAGAGGAGAGGAGAGGAGAGGACGATCCTGGTCTCCTTGATGCCAGTCAGGGAGATCCAGAGGTCTACACAGCTCTCAGAATAGCTGCAACCCGATTCTTCACCCTTTTCCAGAAGCACTCAGACACACACAGTTTGGTATTGATATACTTGTGGTGAACAAATAATTGATTCCCATCCCAAATCCTATTTTCCCTAAACCCTAGCCCTAAATCTAACCTTAACCCTACCCTACACCTAACCTTAACCCTTAACTAACCCTAACCCTTAACCTAACCCGAACCCTTAACTTAACCCTACACCTAACCTTAACCCTTAACCTAACCATAACCCTTAACCCTTAACCCTAGCCCTAAATCTAACCTTAACCCTTAACTAACCCTAACCTTAACCCTAAACCTAACCATAACCCTAAACTTAACCTTAAGCCTAACCTTAACCCTTAACCTCTAACCCTAAAAGTATGCCTAACCCCTAACTCCTAACCCTACACCTGTCCGTAACCCCTAAGCCTAACCCTAATCCTAAACTTAACCTTAAGCCTAACCTTAACCCTTAACCTCTAACTCCTAACCCTACACCTGTCCTAACCCCTAAGCCTAAAATGGTATCTTTCCTAGTTGGGACCGGCAAAATGTCCCCATTTTTGTCAGAATTGTCCTTCTTTTACTATCCGTGTGACGACTTCTGGTACCTTCAAGTAGAGAAAAATAAAACACACACACACACACACACACACACACACACACACACACACACACACACACACACACACACACACACACACACACACACACACACACACACACACACACACACACACACACACACACACACACACACACATACACACACACACACACACACACACACACACACACACACACACACACACACACACACACACACACACACACACACACACACACACACATACACACACACACACACACACACACACACACACACACACACACACACACACACACACACACACACACACACACACACACACACACACACACACACACACACACACACACACACACACACACACACACATGTGTAATCCAGTAGTTAATGGTTTCCATGGGCTGTCCATCTCCTTCTCCCTGCCACTGTTCTCTCCATCACCCCCCTACCTCCATCTCCTTCTCCCTGCCCCTGTTCTCTCCATCACCCCCCTACCTCCATCTCCTTCTCCCTGCCCCTGTTTTCTCCATCACCCCCTACCTCCATCTCCTTCTCCCTGCCCCTGTTCTCTCCATCACCCCCCTACCTCCATCTCCTTCTCCCTGCCCCTGTTCTCTCCATCACCCCCTAACTCCATCTCCTTCTCCCTGCCCCTGTTCTCTCCATCACCCCCCTACCTCCATCTCCTTCTCCCTGCCCCTGTTTTCTCCATCACCCCCTACCTCCATCTCCTTCTCCCTGCCCCTGTTATCTCCATCACCCCCTACCTCCATCTCCTTCTCCCTGACCCTGTTCTCCTCATCACCCCCTACCTCCATCTCCTTCTCCCTGCCCCTGTTCTCTCCATCACCCCCTAACTCCATCTCCTTCTCCCTGCCCCTGTTCTCTCCATCACCCCCCTACCTCCATCTCCTTCTCCCTGCCCCTGTTTTCTCCATCACCCCCTACCTCCATCTCCTTCTCCCTGCCCCTGTTCTCTCCATCACCCCCTACCTCCATCTCCTTCTCCCTGCCCCTGTTCTCTCCATCACCCCCTAACTCCATCTCCTTCTCCCTGCCCCTGTTTTCTCCATCACCCCCTACCTCCATCTCCTTCTCCCTGCCCCTGTTTTCTCCATCACCCCCTACCTCCATCTCCTTCTCCCTGCCCCTGTTCTCTCCATCACCCCCTACCTCCATCTCCTTCTCCCTGCCCCTGTTCTCTCCATCACCCCCTAACTCCATCTCCTTCTCCCTGCCCCTGTTCTCTCCATCACCCCCCTACCTCCATCTCCTTCTCCCTGCCCCTGTTATCTCCATCACCCCCTACCTCCATCTCCTTCTCCCTGCCCCTGTTCTCTCCATCACCCCCCTACCTCCATCTCCTTCTCCCTGCCCCTGTTATCTCCATCACCCCCTACCTCCATCTCCTTCTCCCTGACCCTGTTTTCTCCATCACCCCCTACCTCCATCTCCTTCTCCCTGCCCCTGTTATCTCCATCACCCCCTAACTCCATCTCCTTCTCCCTGACCCTGTTCTCTCCATCACCCCCTACCTCCATCTCCTTCTCCCTGCCCCTGTTCTCTCCATCACCCCCTAACTCCATCTCCTTCTCCCTGCCCCTGTTCTCTCCATCACCCCCCTACCTCCATCTCCTTCTCCCTGACCCTGTTCTCTCCATCACCCCCTACCTCCATCTCCTTCTCCCTGCCCCTGTTCTCTCCATCACCCCCTACCTCCATCTCCTTCTCCCTGCCCCTGTTCTCTCCATCACCCCCTACCTCCATCTCCTTCTCCCTGCCCCTGTTCTCTCCATCACCCCCTACCTCCATCTCCTTCTCCCTGCCCCTGTTCTCTCCATCACCCCCCTACCTCCATCTCCTTCTCCCTGCCCCTGTTCTCTCCATCACCCCCCTACCTCCATCTCCTTCTCCCTGCTCCTGTTCTCTCCATCACCCCCCTACCTCCATCTCCTTCTCCCTGACCCTGTTCTCTCCATCACCCCCCTACCTCCATCTCCTTCTCCCTGACCCTGTTATCTCCATCACCCCCCTACCTCCATCTCCTTCTCCCTGCCCCTGTTAGCTCCATCACCCCCCTACCTCCATCTCCTTCTCCCTGACCCTGTTCTCTCCATCACCCCCCTACCTCCATCTCCTTCTCCCTGACCATGTTATCTCCATCACCCCCTACCTCCATCTCCTTCTCCCTGCCCCTGTTATCTCCACCCCCCCCTACCTCCATCTCCTTCTCCCTGCCCCTGTTATCTCCATCACCCCCCTACCTCCATCTCCTTCTCCCTGCCCCTGTTCTCTCCATCACCCCCCTACCTCCATCTCCTTCTCCCTGACCCTGTTATCTCCATCACCCCCCTATCTCCATCTCCTTCTCCCTGCCCCTGTTCTCTCCATCACCCCCCTACCTCCATCTCCTTCTCCCTGCCCCTGTTATCTCCATCACCCCTACCTCCATCACCTTCTCCCTGCCCCTGTTATCTCCATCACCCCCTACCTCCATCTCCTTCTCCCTGCCCCTGTTATCTCCATCACCCCCCTACCTCCATCTCCTTCTCCCTGCCCCTGTTCTCTCCATCACCCCCTACCTCCATCTCCTTCTCCCTGCCCCTGTTCTCTCCATCACCCCCTACCTCCATCTCCTTCTCCCTGACCCTGTTCTCTCCATCACCCCCCTACCTCCATCTCCTTCTCCCTGACCCTGTTCTCTCCATCACCCCCCTACCTCCATCTCCTTCTCCCTGACCCTGTTCTCTCCATCACCCCCTACCTCCATCTCCTTCTCCCCGACCATGTTATCTCCATCACCCCCCTACCTCCATCTCCTACTCCCTGCCCCTGTTATCTCCATCACCCCTACCTCCATCTCCTTCTCCCTGACACTGTTCTCTCCATCACCCCCCTACCTCCATCTCCTTCTCCCTGCCCCTGTTCTCTCCATCACCCCCCCTACCTCCATCTCCTTCTCCCTGCCCCTGTTATCTCCATCACCCCCTACCTCCATCTCCTTCTCCCTGCCCCTGTTCTCTCCATCACCCCCCTACCTCCATCTCCTTCTCCCTGCCCCTGTTATCTCCATCACCCCCTACCTCCATCTCCTTCTCCCTGACCCTGTTCTCTCCATCACCCCCTACCTCCATCTCCTTCTCCCTGCCCCTGTTATCTCCATCACCCCCTACCTCCATCTCCTTCTCCCTGACCCTGTTCTCTCCATCACCCCCTACCTCCATCTCCTTCTCCCTGCCCCTGTTCTCTCCATCACCCCCTAACTCCATCTCCTTCTCCCTGCCCCTGTTCTCTCCATCACCCCCCTACCTCCATCTCCTTCTCCCTGACCCTGTTCTCTCCATCACCCCCTACCTCCATCTCCTTCTCCCTGCCCCTGTTCTCTCCATCACCCCCTACCTACATCTCCTTCTCCCTGCCCCTGTTCTCTCCATCACCCCCTACCTCCATCTCCTTCTCCCTGCCCCTGTTCTCTCCATCACCCCCTACATCCATCTCCTTCTCCCTGCCCCTGTTCTCTCCATCACCCCCCTACCTCCATCTCCTTCTCCCTGCCCCTGTTCTCTCCATCACCCCCCCTACCTCCATCTCCTTCTCCCTGCCCCTGTTATCTCCATCACCCCCTACCTCCATCTCCTTCTCCCTGCCCCTGTTCTCTCCATCACCCCCCTACCTCCATCTCCTTCTCCCTGCCCCTGTTATCTCCATCACCCCCTACCTCCATCTCCTTCTCCCTGACCCTGTTCTCTCCATCACCCCCTACCTCCATCTCCTTCTCCCTGCCCCTGTTATCTCCATCACCCCCTACCTCCATCTCCTTCTCCCTGACCCTGTTCTCTCCATCACCCCCTACCTCCATCTCCTTCTCCCTGCCCCTGTTCTCTCCATCACCCCCTAACTCCATCTCCTTCTCCCTGCCCCTGTTCTCTCCATCACCCCCCTACCTCCATCTCCTTCTCCCTGACCCTGTTCTCTCCATCAACCCCTACCTCCATCTCCTTCTCCCTGCCCCTGTTCTCTCCATCACCCCCTACCTACATCTCCTTCTCCCTGCCCCTGTTCTCTCCATCACCCCCTACCTCCATCTCCTTCTCCCTGCCCCTGTTCTCTCCATCACCCCCTACATCCATCTCCTTCTCCCTGCCCCTGTTCTCTCCATCACCCCCCTACCTCCATCTCCTTCTCCCTGCCCCTGTTCTCTCCATCACCCCCCTACCTCCATCTCCTTCTCCCTGCTCCTGTTCTCTCCATCACCCCCCTACCTCCATCTCCTTCTCCCTGACCCTGTTCTCTCCATCACCCCCCTACCTCCATCTCCTTCTCCCTGACCCTGTTATCTCCATCACCCCCCTACCTCCAACTCCTTCTCCCTGCCCCTGTTATCTCCATCACCCCCCTACCTGCATCTCCTTCTCCCTGACCCTGTTCTCTCCATCACCCCCCTACCTCCATCTCCTTCTCCCTGACCATGTTATCTCCATCACCCCCTACCTCCATCTCCTTCTCCCTGCCCCTGTTATCTCCACCCCCCCCCTACCTCCATCTCCTTCTCCCTGCCCCTGTTATCTCCATCACCCCCCTACCTCCATCTCCTTCTCCCTGCCCCTGTTCTCTCCATCACCCCCCTACCTCCATCTCCTTCTCCCTGACCCTGTTATCTCCATCACCCCCCTATCTCCATCTCCTTCTCCCTGCCCCTGTTCTCTCCATCACCCCCCTACCTCCATCTCCTTCTCCCTGCCCCTGTTATCTCCATCACCCCTACCTCCATCTCCTTCTCCCTGCCCCTGTTATCTCCATCACCCCCTACCTCCATCTCCTTCTCCCTGCCCCTGTTATCTCCATCACCCCCCTACCTCCATCTCCTTCTCCCTGCCCCTGTTCTCTCCATCACCCCCTACCTCCATCTCCTTCTCCCTGCCCCTGTTCTCTCCATCACCCCCTACCTCCATCTCCTTCTCCCTGACCCTGTTCTCTCCATCACCCCCCTACCTCCATCTCCTTCTCCCTGACCCTGTTCTCTCCATCACCTCCCTACCTCCATCTCCTTCTCCCTGACCCTGTTCTCTCCATCACCCCCTACCTCCATCTCCTTCTCCCCGACCATGTTATCTCCATCACCCCCCTACCTCCATCTCCTTCTCCCTGCCCCTGTTATCTCCATCACCCCTACCTCCATCTCCTTCTCCCTGACACATATTCTCTCCATCACCCCCCTACCTCCATCTCCTTCTCCCTGACCATGTTCTCTCCATCACCCCCCTACCTCCATCTCCTTCTCCCTGACCCTGTTCTCTCCATCACCCCCTACCTCCATCTCCTTCTCCCTGCCCCTGTTATCTCCACCCCCCCCTACCTCCATCTCCTTCTCCCTGCCCCTGTTATCTCCATCACCCCCCTACCTCCATCTCCTTCTCCCTGCCCCTGTTCTCTCCATCACCCCCCTACCTCCATCTCCTTCTCCCTGACCCTGTTATCTCCATCACCCCCCTATCTCCATCTCCTTCTCCCTGCCCCTGTTCTCTCCATCACCCCCCTACCTCCATCTCCTTCTCCCTGCCCCTGTTATCTCCATCACCCCTACCTCCATCTCCTTCTCCCTGCCCCTGTTATCTCCATCACCCCCTACCTCCATCTCCTTCTCCCTGCCCCTGTTATCTCCATCACCCCCCTACCTCCATCTCCTTCTCCCTGCCCCTGTTCTCTCCATCACCCCCTACCTCCATCTCCTTCTCCCTGCCCCTGTTCTCTCCATCACCCCCTACCTCCATCTCCTTCTCCCTGACCCTGTTCTCTCCATCACCCCCCTACCTCCATCTCCTTCTCCCTGACCCTGTTCTCTCCATCACCCCCCTACCTCCATCTCCTTCTCCCTGACCCTGTTCTCTCCATCACCCCCTACCTCCATCTCCTTCTCCCCGACCATGTTATCTCCATCACCCCCCTACCTCCATCTCCTACTCCCTGCCCCTGTTATCTCCATCACCCCTACCTCCATCTCCTTCTCCCTGACACTGTTCTCTCCATCACCCCCCTACCTCCATCTCCTTCTCCCTGCCCCTGTTCTCTCCATCACCCCCCTACCTCCATCTCCTTCTCCCTGCCCCTGTTATCTCCATCACCCCCTACCTCCATCTCCTTCTCCCTGCCCCTGTTCTCTCCATCACCCCCCTACCTCCATCTCCTTCTCCCTGCCCCTGTTATCTCCATCACCCCCTACCTCCATCTCCTTCTCCCTGACCCTGTTCTCTCCATCACCCCCTACCTCCATCTCCTTCTCCCTGCCCCTGTTATCTCCATCACCCCCTACCTCCATCTCCTTCTCCCTGACCCTGTTCTCTCCATCACCCCCTACCTCCATCTCCTTCTCCCTGCCCCTGTTCTCTCCATCACCCCCTAACTCCATCTCCTTCTCCCTGCCCCTGTTCTCCTCCATCACCCCCTACCTCCATCTCCTTCTCCCTGACCCTGTTCTCTCCATCACCCCCTACCTCCATCTCCTTCTCCCTGCCCCTGTTCTCTCCATCACCCCCTACCTACATCTCCTTCTCCCTGCCCCTGTTCTCTCCATCACCCCCTACCTCCATCTCCTTCTCCCTGCCCCTGTTCTCTCCATCACCCCCTACCTCCATCTCCTTCTCCCTGCCCCTGTTCTCTCCATCACCCCCCTACCTCCATCTCCTTCTCCCTGCCCCTGTTCTCTCCATCACCCCCCTACCTCCATCTCCTTCTCCCTGCTCCTGTTCTCTCCATCACCCCCCTACCTCCATCTCCTTCTCCCTGACCCTGTTCTCTCCATCACCCCCCTACCTCCATCTCCTTCTCCCTGACCCTGTTATCTCCATCACCCCCCTACCTCCATCTCCTTCTCCCTGCCCCTGTTATCTCCATCACCCCCCTACCTGCATCTCCTTCTCCCTGACCCTGTTCTCTCCATCACCCCCCTACCTCCATCTCCTTCTCCCTGACCATGTTATCTCCATCACCCCCTACCTCCATCTCCTTCTCCCTGCCCCTGTTATCTCCACCCCCCCCCCTACCTCCATCTCCTTCTCCCTGCCCCTGTTATCTCCATCACCCCCCTACCTCCATCTCCTTCTCCCTGCCCCTGTTCTCTCCATCACCCCCCTACCTCCATCTCCTTCTCCCTGACCCTGTTATCTCCATCACCCCCCTATCTCCATCTCCTTCTCCCTGCCCCTGTTCTCTCCATCACCCCCCTACCTCCATCTCCTTCTCCCTGCCCCTGTTATCTCCATCACCCCTACCTCCATCTCCTTCTCCCTGCCCCTGTTATCTCCATCACCCCCTACCTCCATCTCCTTCTCCCTGCCCCTGTTATCTCCATCACCCCCCTACCTCCATCTCCTTCTCCCTGCCCCTGTTCTCTCCATCACCCCCTACCTCCATCTCCTTCTCCCTGCCCCTGTTCTCTCCATCACCCCCTACCTCCATCTCCTTCTCCCTGACCCTGTTCTCTCCATCACCCCCCTACCTCCATCTCCTTCTCCCTGACCCTGTTCTCTCCATCACCCCCCTACCTCCATCTCCTTCTCCCTGACCCTGTTCTCTCCATCACCCCCTACCTCCATCTCCTTCTCCCCGACCATGTTATCTCCATCACCCCCCTACCTCCATCTCCTTCTCCCTGCCCCTGTTATCTCCATCACCCCTACCTCCATCTCCTTCTCCCTGACACTGTTCTCTCCATCACCCCCCTACCTCCATCTCCTTCTCCCTGCCCCTGTTCTCTCCATCACCCCCCTACCTCCATCTCCTTCTCCC
>NC_092095.1:78921612-78961612 GCF_045679555.1 Salvelinus alpinus | reverse complement strand
GGAGGCCACGGAAGGAGTGTTGTATGGCATTGAAGCTCGTTTGGAGGTTAGATAGCACAGTGTCCAAGGAAGGGCCGGAAGTATATAGAATGGTGTCGTCTGCGTAGAGGTGGATCAGGGAATCGCCCGCAGCAAGAGCAACATCATTGATGTATACAGAGAAAAGAGTCGGCCCGAGAATTGAACCCTGTGGTACCCCCATAGAGACTGCCAGAGGACCGGACAACATGCCCTCCGATTTGACACACTGAACTCTGTCTGCAAAGTAGTTGGTGAACCAGGCAAGACAGTCATTAGAAAAACCGAGGCTACTGAGTCTGCCGATAAGAATATGGTGATTGACAGAGTCGAAAGCCTTGGCCAGGTCGATGAAGACGGCTGCACAGTAATGTCTTTTATCGATGGCGGTTATGATGTCGTTTAGTACCTTGAGCGTGGCTGAGGTGCACCCGTGACCGGCTCGGAAACCGGATTGCACAGCGGAGAAGGTACGGTGGGATTCGAGATGGTCAGTGATCTGTTTGTTGACTTGGCTTTCGAAGACCTTAGATAGGCAGGGCAGGATGGATATAGGTCTGTAACAGTTTGGGTCCAGGGTGTCTCCCCCTTTGAAGAGGGGGATGACCGAGGCAGCTTTCCAATCCTTGGGGATCTCAGATGATACGAAGGAGAGGTTGAACAGGCTGGTAATAGGGGGTGCGACAATGGCGGCGGACAGTTTCAGAAATAGGGGGTCCAGATTGTCAAGCCCAGCTGATTTGTATGGGTCCAGGTTTTCCAGCTCTTTCAGAACATCTGCTATCTGGATTTGGGTAAAGGAGAAGCTGGGGAGGCTTGGGCGAGTAGCAGCGGGGGGGGCGGGGCTGTTGGCCAAGGTTGGAGTCGCCAGGAGGAAGGCATGGCCAGCCATTGAGAAATGCTTGTTGAAGTCTTCGATTATCACGGATTTATCGGTGGTGACCGTGTTACCTAGCCTCAGTGCAGTGGGCAGCTGGGAGGAGGTGCTCTTGTTCTCCATGGACTTTACAGTATCCCAGAACTTTTTGGAGTTAGAGCTACAGGATGCGAATTTCTGCTTGAAAAAGCTGGCCTTTGCTTTCCTGACTGACTGCGTGTATTGGTTCCTGACTTCCCTGAACAGTTGCATATCGCGGGGGCTCTTCGATGCTATTGCAGTTCGCCACAGGATGTTTTTGTGCTGGTCGAGGGCAGTCAGGTCTGGAGTGAACCAAGGGCTATATCTGTTCTTGGTTCTGCATTTTTTGAACGGAGCATGCTTGTCTAATATGGTGAGGAAGTAACATTTAAAGAATGACCAGGCATCCTCAACTGACGGGATGAGGTCAATATCCTTCCAGGGTACCCGGGCCAGGTCGATTAGAAAGGCCTGCTCGCAGAAGTGTTTTAGGGAGCGTTTGACAGTGATGAGGGGTGGTCGTTTGACCGCGGACCCGTGGCGGATACAGGCAATGAGGCAGTGATCGCTGAGATCTTGATTGAAGACAGCAGAGGTGTATTTGGAGGGCAGGTTGGTCAGGATAATGTCTATTAGGGTGCCCATGTTTACGGATTTAGGGTTGTACCTGGTGGGTTCCTTGATGATTTGTGTGAGATTGAGGGCATCAAGCTTGGATTGTAGGACTGCCGGGGTGTTAAGCATATCCCAGTTTAGGTCACCTAACAGAACAAACTCTGAAGCTAGATGGGGAGCGATCAATTCACAGATGGTGTCCAGGGCACAGCTGGGAGCTGAGGGGGGTCGGTAGCAGGCGGCAACAGTGAGAGACTTATTTCTGGAGAGATTAATTTTTAAAATTAGAAGTTCGAACTGTTTGGGCATAGACCTGGAAAGTATGACAGAACTTTGCAGGCTATCTCTGCAGTAGATTGCAACTCCTCCCCCTTTGGCAGTTCTATCTTGACGGAAAGTGTTATAGTTGGGTATGGAAATCTCAGAATTTTTGGTGGCCTTCCTAAGCCAGGATTCGGACACGGCAAGGACATCAGGATTGGCAGAGTGTGCTAAAGCGGTGAGTAAGGCAAACTTAGGGAGGAGGCTTCTGATGTTGACATGCATGAGGCCAAGGCTTTTTCGATCGCAGAAGTCAACAAATGAGGGTGACTGGGGACATGCAGGGCCTGGGTTTACCTCCACATCACCCGAGGAACAGAGGAGTAGTAGGATGAGGGTGCGGCTAAAGGCTATCAAAACTGGTCGCCTAGAGCGTTGGGGACAAAGAATAAAAGGAGCAGATTTATGGGCGTGGTAGAATAGATTCTGGGCATAATGTGCAGACAGGGGTATGGAGGGGCGCGGGTACAGCGGAGGCAAGCCCAGGCACTGGGTGATGATAAGAGAGGTTGTATCTCTGGACATGCTGGTCTCAATGGGTGAGGTCACCGCATGTGTGGGGGGTGGGACAAAGGGGGTATCAGAGGTACGGAGAGTGGAACTACAGGGTCCATTGCAAACCAAAACAATGATAATGAAAACTAGCCTGAACAACAGTATGCAAGGCATATTGATATTTGAGAGAGACATACAATAAGGCATAAAGTGATTGCAGGTCTTGATTGGGAGAGCTAGCTAAAACAACAGGTAAGATAACAGCAGCAATAACAGGGTGCTAGTCTAACACAGCAACAACAGGTAAAAATGGCGACGACTAGGCAGAGAGGGTCGGATTAACTACACACAGATCCTGAGTTAAAGCACAGAGCCGACAGATAAAACACAAATAAACAGAATGGAGTACCGTGAATTAATGGACAGTCAAGCATGCATCAGCTATGTAGCCAAGTGATCATAGTGTCCAGGGGGCAGCCGTAGATGGAGCAGAGGAGGCCTCCAATAAGCTAGCACGCGGCGTTTAAAGTTAGTAGCCCGGGGGGAGGTCTGCTCAGACGGAGGGGGTCTGCTCAGACGTGGTTGTGTCGACAGAGAATCCAAGCCAGATGGCGATGGCGAAAGAGAGGTTGTGAATTGTAGAATTGTGTTTGCTAACTGGTGCTAGCTTCGTGGCAGTGGCGCTAGCTGCGCTAGCCGCAAGCTAGCTGTGAGGATCAGAAGCAGTGGCTCGGGGATTACGGCAGGAATCCGGCGTTGTTGTCGAGAGACAGTCCGATGCTGGTAAATTGGTGAGTAATATCCAGGCTAATAACAGGGCTGGTGTCTGTGCAGAAGGTAAAAGCTACTAGCAGCGGCAAAAAAAAAAATGGCTAAATCAGCTTGTAGCTGGTATTGTAGCCCAAGAATTCGCTGGTAGACCTCTTCAGCTAGCCGGCAGATGGGCCTAGCTCGAGGCTAGCTCAAGGCTAACTGGTGCTTGCTTCGGGACAGAGGTGTTAGCCAGTAGTAGCCACTCGGTTGCAGCTAGCTAGCTGTGATGATACGGTGTAATTGTCCAGAGCTTGCGTCAGGAATCCGGTGATGTGGTAGAGAAAAAGCAGTCCTATATGCTCTGGGTTGATATCGCGCTTGCAGACTGGCAGGTATTGGCCCGGTATTGAAGCTGGCTGTGTCCGAGTTGAGGGTGAAGACCGCAGCAGTGGCTAACTGACTACTAGCTAGTAGCTAGTTATCTGGCTAGCTTCTGCTTGGGGTTACGGTTCTAAAGTATAAAAAAAATAGCAGGTCCGTACCACATTGGGTGAGGCGGAATGTAGGAATGTATATTCAGTTCCTACCAGCTTGTAGCTGGTATTGTAGCCCAAGAATTCGCTGGTAGACCTCTTCAGCTAGCCGGCAGATGGGCCTAGCTCGAGGCTAGCTCAAGGCTAACTGGTGCTTGCTTCGGGACAGAGGTGTTAGCCAGTAGTAGCCACTCGGTTGCAGCTAGCTAGCTGTGATGATACGGTGTAATTGTCCAGAGCTTGCGTCAGGAATCCGGTGATGTGGTAGAGAAAAAGCAGTCCTATATGCTCTGGGTTGATATCGCGCTTGCAGACTGGCAGGTATTGGCCCGGTATTGAAGCTGGCTGTGTCCGAGTTGAGGGTGAAGACCGCAGCAGTGGCTAACTGACTACTAGCTAGTAGCTAGTTATCTGGCTAGCTTCTGCTTGGGGTTACGGTTCTAAAGTAAAAAAATAGCAGGTCCATACCACATTGGGTGAGGCGGAATGTAGGAATGTATATTCAGTTCCTAGATGGAAAGTGAAATTAAAATATATACGAAATGTATACGAAAAATACGAAGACTATTTACTATTTACTATTTACACGCGACAGGACAATACAGGACAATACAAACACACGTCCGACTGCTACGCCATCTTGGATTCCAATGAACACCCAGAGTCAAACAGGAAAGGAAACAGAGACCAAATGAACATCCAGAGTCAAACAGGAAAGGAAACGGAGACCAAATCAACATCCAGAGTCAAACAGGAAAGGAAACGGAGACCAAATCAACATCCAGAGTCAAACAGGAAAGGAAACGGAGACCAAATGAACACCCAGAGTCAAACAGGAAAGTAAACGGAGACCAAATGAACATCCAGAGTCAAACAGGAAAGGAAACAGAGACCAAATGAACACCCAGAGTCAAACAGGAAAGGAAACGGAGACCAAATCAACATCCAGAGTCAAACAGGAAAGGAAACGGAGACCAAATCAACATCCAGAGTCAAACAGGAAAGGAAACGGAGACCAAATGAACACCCAGAGTCAAACAGGAAAGGAAACGGAGACCAAATGAACATCCAGAGTCAAACAGGAAAGGAAACGGAGACCAAATGAACACCCAGAGTCAAACAGGAAAGGAAACGGAGACCAAATGAACATCCAGAGTCAAACAGGAAAGGAAAAGTGGGTTAAACAGAAGGTCGTTATGGTTTCACAGGGAGGTCAAGGAGCACCATTGATCGCTGTTCTCTGTCTGGCCTGTCTGGTACCTGTAGGTTAACACACACACACACGTTAACACTGGCTGGTATCTTCCTCTTAATGAGAAAGTCAGGAAATGGAGAGAGAGAGAGATAGAGAGACAGAGAGAGAGAGAGAGGGAGAGAGAGAGAGAGGGAGAGAGAGAGAGAGACAGAGAGAGAGAGAGACAGAGAGACAGGGAGAGAGAGAGAGACAGAGAGAGAGAGAGAGAGAGAGAGAGAGAGAGAGAGAGAGAGAGAGAGAGAGAGAGAGAGAGAGAGAGAGAGAGAGAGAGAGAGAGAACTCAGCAGGAGGAGAAGGCAGGAGGCCAAAGGGCTCCCGTTCCCATTAAAACATGCTTCTCCCTTCACAGAGAGATGACTGAGTTGAAGCCTCTCAAAGTACTGTTTCTTTCCTTACAAAACACACAGGTTTTTTTCTGAGGACTGAATATAGGAATTTATAAATGTTGTGTTTAAAACCACACAGATTTACTAGTCACTGACATCCCTGTGATAATTGTTTCCTGAGCTCTCTCTCTCTCTCTGTGTGTGTGTGTGTGTGTGTGTGTGTGTGTGTGTGTGTGTGTGTGTGTGTGTGTGTGTGTGTGTGTGTGTGTGTGTGTGTGTGTGTGTGTGTGTGTGTGTGTGTGTGTGTGTGTGTGCGTGTGTGCGTGTCCTGTCTGCTGTGAGCCAGGAGATAAGCAGAAGGAAATTCACAACCATAAGGTCAAAACAACAGAATAAACACCAGTTGTGTTGACTGTAAATGTCTAGTTCAGATAACGACAACGTATCACGTTTGTCTTCACTCATGACATGACGTTGATTCTGCTAAGAAGTAGGTGTTTACTCAACTTAGAAACTCACAGCCGTGAAGTCAAATCTACTGAAGCAACAGCTGTTGTTGACTAAAGACATCAAGACATCAACATGTCTAAGGAGGAGGAGGAGGAGGAGGAGGAGGAGGAGGAGGATGAAGAGGAGGAGGAACAGGAGGAGGAGGAGGAGGAGGAGGAGGAGGAGGAGGAGGAGGAGGAGGAGGAGGAGGAGGAGGAGGAGGAGGAGGAGGAGGAGGTGGAGGAGGAAGAGGAGGAGGAGGAGGAGGAAGAGGAGGAGGAGGAGATGGAGGAGGAGGAGGAAGAGGAGGAAGAGGAAGTGGAGGAGGAAGAGGAAGATGGGGAGGAAGAGGAGGAGGAGGAAGAGGAGGAAAAGGAAGAGGAAGATGGTGAGGAAGAGGAAGATGGGGAGGAAGAGAAGGAGGAAGAAGAGGAGGAGGAGGTGGAGGATGAGGAGGAAGAGGAAGAGGAGGAGGAGGAGGAGGTGGAGGAGGAGGAGGAGGAAGGGGAGGAGGAAGATGATGAAGAGGAGGAGGAAGAGAAGTAAAAGGAAGATGAGGAGGAGGAGGAGGTGGAGGAAGAGGAGGAAAAGGAAGAGGAAGATGAGGAGGAAGAGGATGAGGAGGAAGAGGAGGAGGGCGAGGAAGAGGAGGAGGTAGATGAGGAGGAGGATGAGGAAGAGGAGGAGGAGGAGGAGGAGGAGAAGGAAGAGGAGGAGGTATGGACTCAAACTGTAGTTCCAAAACGTTAATATTTCTAATAATGACCTTGTGTTAATCTAAAATGTGTGTAGTTGACCAGCCATCTCCTGTTATCTTTACCACAGTTGGCTTTAAGAAATCTAGCTACTGTTTTAATCCCGTCCATCTCCTCACCCCAACCTGGGCTTGAACCAGAGACCCTCTGCATACATCAACAACCTGGGCTTGAACCAGAGACCCTCTGAACACATCCCAACCTGGGCTTGAACCAGAGACCCTCTGAACACATCAACAACATGGGCTTGAACCAGAGACCCTCTGAACACATCAACAACCTGGGCTTGAACCAGAGACCCACTGGACACATCAACAACATGGGCTTGAACCAGAGACCCTCTGAACACATCAACAACCTGGGCT
The DNA here is from genome assembly GCF_045679555.1 of Salvelinus alpinus. Lineage (NCBI taxonomy): Eukaryota > Metazoa > Chordata > Actinopteri > Salmoniformes > Salmonidae > Salvelinus > Salvelinus alpinus. Next base: position 78,954,789 of record NC_092095.1, on the reverse strand, counting down.
TGAACCAGAGACCCTCTGCACACATCAACGACCTGGGCTTGAACCAGAGACCCTCTGAACACATCAACAACCTGGGCTTGAACCAGTGACCCTCTGAACACATCAACAACCTGGGCTTGAACCAGAGACCCTCTGAACACATCAACAACCTGGGCTTGAACCAGAGACCCTCTGAACACATCAACAACCTGGGCTTGAACCAGAGACCCTCTGAACACATCAACAACCTGGGCTTGAACCAGAGACCCTCTGAACACATCAACAACCTGGGCTTGAACCAGAGACCCTCTGAACACATCAACAACCTGGGCTTGAACCAGAGACCCTCTGGACACATCAACAACCTGGGCTTGAACCAGAGACCCTCTGGACACATCAACAACCTGGTTTTGAACCACAGACCAACTGAACACATCAACAACCTGGGCTTGAACCAGAGACCCTCTGGACACATCAACAACCTGGTCTTGAACCAGAGACCCTTTGGACACATCAACATCCTGGGCTTGAACCAGAGACCCTCTGGACACATCAAAACCTGGGCTTGAACCAGAGACCCTCTGGACACATCAACAACCTGGGCTTGAACCAGAGACCCTCTGGACACATCAACACCCTGGTCTTGAACCAGAGACCCTCTGGACACATCAACAACATCCTCCCACCAGGCATAGTTACCTATCGTTCCCAAAACTCCTCGGCTGGGGGCTCGTCCGGGTAAGAAGGCCACAACATCCGTCTCTCTTTGGCCGTTTTATTACCAACTTGTAAACAACACAATGCACTTAGATCGACTAGTTCCAACACGGCAACTTGCTTGGTTTCCATGCTGGGGTGATACGTACAATCAAAATCTGACGCTACAAACCAGCGCATAAACAAATATTAACTTGTACACCAGGTATATAAGACATGTGGGTAGAATATCTGCCAAATGATATTGTCTCAACCTCATTCAACACAGTCATGTATTTCTGAAGCAACCAACCTCCTCCTCCTACTCATGAAATTTAATCAACTTTTCATATTAATCAAGGGGGGGCCATTTTATTCGGGAGGTGTCTGTCCGCCTGCCTGCCACGGCACTGGTATTGCGTGTTAATTTATCAATCTTCTCCAAATCAAATGTCACCGAGGATGGAAAGCTGGGGTGAAATCTCCCCGTCCAATTATTAACATATGAAGGACTAAAAGCTCCTTACCTCTCTGTAATGCTCGACTGACGTCTTGTCTGGAGGGGATTTTTAATGGGAAGTGCTTATCTACCTCGTCTCGACGTTCAGGTGTTCAGAGAACGACTTCCTGTTTAAATAAAGTAATCCCCAAAGCCTTCCCCAATTACCACTAATTCCATTTTAATTCAGTCAAAAGGTGAAACGACAGGGAACGTTTCAGAGCTGCGGCGTGACTGGGCTCCAAAATGGAAAATGGATTTCAATTACAGTGCGAGCTGAGGTAGATAGGTGAAATCTGGATTAAAAACGTTCCACCGAGATGGAGATGGTATATTCATCTGATGTTTAGATATCTGACTACAGGGACGGTGATATTAGATTAGATATCTGACTACAGGGATGGTGATATTAGATTAGATATCTGACTACAGGGATGGTGATATTAGATTAGATATCTGACTACAGGGACGGTGATATTAGATTAGATATCTGACTACAGGGATGGTGATATTAGATATCTGACTACAGGGATGGTGATATTAGATTAGATATCTGACTACAGGGATGGTGATATTAGATTAGATATCTGACTACAGGGACGGTGATATTAGATTAGATATCTGACTACAGGGATGGTGATATTAGATTAGATATCTGACTACAGGGACGGTGATATTAGATTAGATATCTGACTACAGGGATGGTGATATTAGATTAGATATCTGACTACAGGGACTGTGATATTAGATATCTGACTACAGGGATGGTGATAGTAGATTAGATATCTGACTACAGGGACGGTGATATTAGATTAGATATCTGACTACAGGGACGGTGATAGTAGATTAGATATCTGACTACAGGGATGGTGATATTAGATATCTGACTACAGGGATGGTGATATTAGATTAGATATCTGACTACAGGGACGGTGGTATTAGATTAGATATCTGACTACAGGGACGGTGATATTAGATTAGATATCTGACTACAGGGACGGTGATATTAGATATCTGACTACAGGGACGTTGATATTAGATTAGATATCTGACTACAGGGACGTTGATATTAGATTAGATATCTGACTACAGCGATGGTGAAATTAGATTAGATATCTGACTACAGGGACGGTGATATTAGATAAGATATCTGACTACAGGGATGGTGATATTAGATTAGATATCTGACTACAGGGACGGTGATATTAGATTAGATATCTGACTACAGGGACGGTGATATTAGATTAGATATCTGACTACAGGGATGGTGATATTAGATATCTGACTACAGGGACGGTGATATTAGATTAGATATCTGACTACAGGGATGGTGATATTAGATTAGATATCTGACTACAGGGAGGTGATATTAGATATCTGACTACAGGGATGGTGATATTAGATTAGATATCTGACTACAGGGACGGTGATATTAGATATCTGACTACAGGGATGGTGATATTAGATTAGATATCTGACTAAAGGGATGGTGATATTCGATTAGATATCTGACTACAGGGACGGTGGTATTAGATTAGATATCTGACTACAGGGACGGTGATATAGATTAGATATCTGACTACAGGGATGGTGATATTAGATTAGATATCTGACTACAGGGACGGTGATATTAGATATCTGACTACAGGGATGGTGATATTAGATTAGATATCTGACTACAGGGACGACGATATTAGATTAGATATCTGACTAAAGGGATGGTGATATTAGATATCTGACTACAGGGACGGTGATATTAGATATCTGACTACAGGGATGGTGATAGATATCTGACTACAGGGACGGTGATATTAGATTAGATATCTGACTAAAGGGATGGTGATAGTAGATTAGATATCTGACTACAGGGACGGTGATATTAGATATCTGACTACAGGGATGGTGAAATTAGATTAGATATCTGACTACAGGGATGGTGATATTAGATTAGATATCTGACTACAGGGATGGTGATATTAGATTAGATATCTGACTACAGGGACGGTGATATTAGATATCTGACTAAAGGGATGGTGATATTAGATTAGATATCTGACTACAGGGACGGTGGTATTAGATTAGACATCTGACTACAGGGACGGTGATATTAGATTAGATATCTGACTACAGGGACGGTGATATTAGATTAGATATCTGACTACAGGGACGGCGATATTAGATTAGATATCTGACTAAAGGGATGGTGATATTAGATATCTGACTACAGGGACGGTGATATTAGATATCTGACTACAGGGATGGTGATAGATATCTGACTACAGGGACGGTGATATTAGATTAGATATCTGACTAAAGGGATGGTGATAGTAGATTAGATATCTGACTACAGGGACGGTGATATTAGATATCTGACTACAGGGATGGTGAAATTAGATTAGATATCTGACTACAGGGATGGTGATATTAGATTAGATATCTGACTACAGGGATGGTGATATTCGATTAGATATCTGACTACAGGGACGGTGATATTAGATATCTGACTAAAGGGATGGTGATATTAGATTAGATATCTGACTACAGGGACGGTGGTATTAGATTAGACATCTGACTACAGGGACGGTGATATTAGATTAGATATCTGACTACAGGGACGGTGATATTAGATTAGATATCTGACTACAGGGACGGTGATATTAGATATCTGACTACAGGGACGGTGATATTAGATTAGATATCTGACTACAGGGACGGTGATATTCGATTAGATATCTGACTACAGGGATGGTGATATTAGATTAGATATCTGACTAAAGGGATGGTGATATTAGATTAGATATCTGACTACAGGGACGGTGATATTCGATTAGATATCTGACTACAGGGACGGTGATATTAGATTAGATATCTGACTAAAGGGATGGTGATATTAGATTAGATATCTGACTACAGGGACGGTGATATTCGATTAGATATCTGACTACAGGGATGGTGATATTAGATATCTGACTAAAGGGATGGTGATATTAGATTAGATATCTGACTACAGGGACGGTGATATTAGATTAGATATCTGACTACAGAGAAGGTGATATTAGATTAGATATCTGACTACATGGACGGTGATATTAGATTAGATATCTGACTACAGGGACGGTGATATTAGATTAGATATCTGACTACAGGGATGGTGATATTAGATTAGATATCTGACTACAGGGACGGTGATATTAGATATCTGACTAAAGGGATGGTGATATTAGATTAGATATCTGACTACAGGGACGGTGATATTCGATTAGATATCTGACTACAGGGATGGTGATATTAGATTAGATATCTGACTACAGGGAGGTGATATTAGATATCTGACTACAGGGATGGTGATATTAGATTAGATATCTGACTACAGGGACGGTGATATTATATATCTGACTACAGGGATGGTGATATTAGATTAGATATCTGACTAAAGGGATGGTGATATTCGATTAGATATCTGACTACAGGGACGGTGGTATTAGATTAGATATCTGACTACAGGGACGGTGATATAGATTAGATATCTGACTACAGGGATGGTGATATTAGATTAGATATCTGACTACAGGGACGGTGATATTAGATATCTGACTACAGGGATGGTGATATTAGATTAGATATCTGACTACAGGGACGGCGATAGTAGATTAGATATCTGACTAAAGGGATGGTGATATTCGATTAGATATCTGACTACAGGGACGGTGGTATTAGATTAGATATCTGACTACAGGGATGGTAATATTAGATTAGATATCTGACTACAGGGACGGCGATATTAGATTAGATATCTGACTAAAGGGATGGTGATATTAGATATCTGACTACAGGGACGGTGATATTAGATATCTGACTACAGGGATGGTGATAGATATCTGACTACAGGGACGGTGATATTAGATTAGATATCTGGTCTAAAGGGATGGTGATAGTAGATTAGATATCTGACTACAGGGACGGTGATATTAGATATCTGACTACAGGGATGGTGAAATTAGATTAGATATCTGACTACAGGGATGGTGATATTAGATTAGATATCTGACTACAAGGATGGTGATATTAGATTAGATATCTGACTACAGGGACGGTGATATTAGATATCTGACTAAAGGGATGGTGATATTAGATTAGATATCTGACTACAGGGACGGTGGTATTAGATTAGATATCTGACTACAGGGACGGTGATATTAGATTAGATATCTGACTACAGGGACGGTGATATTAGATTAGATATCTGACTACAGGGACGGTGATATTAGATATCTGACTACAGGGACGGTGATATTAGATTAGATATCTGACTACAGGGACGGTGATATTCGATTAGATATCTGACTACAGGGATGGTAATATTAGATTAGATATCTGACTACAGGGATGGTGATATTAGATTAGATATCTGACTACAGGGATGGTGATATTAGATATCTGACTAAAGGGATGGTGATATTAGATTAGATATCTGACTACAGGGACGGTGATATTCGATTAGATATCTGACTACAGGGACGGTGATATTAGATTAGATATCTGACTAAAGGGATGGTGATATTAGATTAGATATCTGACTACAGGGACGGTGATATTCGATTAGATATCTGACTACAGGGACGGTGATATTAGATATCTGACTAAAGGGATGGTGATATTAGATTAGATATCTGACTACAGGGACGGTGATATTCGATTAGATATCTGACTACAGAGAAGGTGATATTAGATTAGATATCTGACTACATGGACGGTGATATTAGATTAGATATCTGACTACAGGGACGGTGATATTAGATTAGATATCTGACTACAGGGATGGTGATATTAGATTAGATATCTGACTACAGGGACGGTGATATTAGATATCTGACTAAAGGGATGGTGATATTAGATTAGATATCTGACTACAGGGACGGTGATATTCGATTAGATATCTGACTACAGGGATGGTGATATTAGATATCTGACTACAGGGAGGTGATATTAGATATCTGACTACAGGGATGGTGATATTAGATTAGATATCTGACTACAGGGACGGTGATATTAGATATCTGACTACAGGGATGGTGATATTAGATTAGATATCTGACTAAAGGGATGGTGATATTCGATTAGATATCTGACTACAGGGACGGTGGTATTAGATTAGATATCTGACTACAGGGACGGTGATATAGATTAGATATCTGACTACAGGGATGGTGATATTAGATTAGATATCTGACTACAGGGACGGTGATATTAGATATCTGACTACAGGGATGGTGATATTAGATTAGATATCTGACTACAGGGACGGCGATATTAGATTAGATATCTGACTAAAGGGATGGTGATATTAGTTATCTGACTACAGGGACGGTGATATTAGATATCTGACTACAGGGATGGTGATAGATATCTGACTACAGGGACGGTGATATTAGATTAGATATCTGACTAAAGGGATGGTGATAGTAGATTAGATATCTGACTACAGGGACGGTGATATTAGATATCTGACTACAGGGATGGTGAAATTAGATTAGATATCTGACTACAGGGATGGTGATATTAGATTAGATATCTGACTACAGGGATGGTGATATTAGATTAGATATCTGACTACAGGGACGGTGATATTAGATATCTGACTAAAGGGATGGTGATATTAGATTAGATATCTGACTACAGGGACGGTGATATTAGATATCTGACTAAAGGGATGGTGATATTAGATTAGATATCTGACTACAGGGACGGTGATATTCGATTAGATATCTGACTACAGAGAAGGTGATATTAGATTAGATATCTGACAACATGGACGGTGATATTAGATTAGATATCTGACTACAGGGACGGTGATATTAGATTAGATATCTGACTACAGGGATGGTGATATTAGATTAGATATCTGACTACAGGGACGGTGATATTAGATATCTGACTAAAGGGATGGTGATATTAGATTAGATATCTGACTACAGGGACGGTGATATTCGATTAGATATCTGACTACAGGGACGGTGATATTCGATATCTGACTACAGGGATGGTGATATTAGATTAGATATCTTACTAAAGGGATGGTGATATTCGATTAGATATCTGACTACAGGGACGGTGGTATTAGATTAGATATCTGACTACAGGGACGGTGATATAGATTAGATATCTGACTACAGGGATGGTGATATTAGATTAGATATCTGACTACAGGGATGGTGATATTAGATATCTGACAACAGGGATGGTGATATTAGATTAGATATCTGACTACAGGGACGGCGATATTAGATTAGATATCTGACTAAAGGGATGGTGATATTAGATATCTGACTACAGGGATGGTGATATTAGATATCTGACTACAGGGATGGTGATAGATATCTGACTACAGGGACGGTGATATTAGATTAGATATCTGACTAAAGGGATGGTGATAGTAGATTAGATATCTGACTACAGGGACGGTGATATTAGATATCTGACTACAGGGATGGTGAAATTAGATTAGATATCTGACTACAGGGATGGTGATATTTGATTAGATATCTGACTACAGGGATGGTGATATTAGATTAGATATCTGACTACAGGGACGGTGATATTAGATATCTGACTAAAGGGATGGTGATATTAGATTAGATATCTGACTACAGGGACGGTGGTATTAGATTAGATATCTGACTACAGGGACGGTGTTATTAGATTAGATATCTGACTACAGGGACGGTGATATTAGATTAGATATCTGACTACAGGGACGGTGATATTAGATATCTGACTACAGGGACGGTGATATTAGATTAGATATCTGACTACAGGGATGGTGATATTAGATTAGATATCTGACTACAGGGATGGTGATATTAGAATAGATATCTGACTACAGGGACGGTGATATTAGATATCTGACTAAAGGGATGGTGATATTAGATTAGATATCTGACTACAGGGACGGTGGTATTAGATTAGATATCTGACTACAGGGACGGTGTTATTAGATTAGATATCTGACTACAGGGACGGTGTTATTAGATTAGATATCTGACTACAGGGATGGTGATATTAGATTAGATATCTGACTACAGGGATGGTGATATTAGATATCTGACTAAAGGGATGGTGATATTAGATTAGATATCTGACTACAGGGATGGTGATATTAGATTAGAAATCTGACTACAGGGATGGTGATATTAGATTAGATATCTGACTAAAGGGATGGTGATATTAGATTAGATATCTGACTACAGGGACGGTGATATTCGATTAGATATCTGACTACAGGGATGGTGATATTAGATTAGATATCTGACTACAGGGACGGTGATATTAGATATCTGACTAAAGGGATGGTGATATTAGATTAGATATCTGACTACAGGGACGGTGATATTCGATTAGATATCTGACTACAGGGACGGTGATATTAGATATCTGACTAAAGGGATGGTGATATTAGATTAGATATCTGACTGCAGGGACGGTGATATTCGATTAATCTGATGTTTAAATATCTGACTACAGGGACGGTGATATTAGATATCTGACTACATGGACGGTGATATTCGATTAATCTGATGTTTAAATATCTGACTACAGGGACTGTGATATTAGATATCTGACTAGAGGGATGGTGATATTAGATTAGATATCTGACTGCAGGGACGGTGATATTAGATTAGATATCTGACTACAGGGATGGTGATATTAGATTAGATATCTGACTACAGGGACGGTGATATTAGATATCTGACTACAGGGATGGTGATATTAGATTAGATATCTGACTACAGGGATGGTGATATTAGATTAGATATCTGACTACAGGGAAGGTGATATTAGATTAGATATCTGACTACAGGGACGGTGATATTAGATTAGATATCTGACTACAGGGATGGTGATATTAGATTAGATATCTGACTACAGGGATGGTGATATTAGATTAGATATCTGACTACAGGGACAGTGATATTAGATATCTGACTACAGGGATGGTGATATTAGATTAGATATCTGACTACAGGGACGGTGATATTAGATTAGATATCTGACTACAGGGACGGTGATATTAGATTAGATATCTGACTACAGGGATGGTGATATTAGATTAGATATCTGACTACAGGGACGGTGATATTAGATTAGATATCTGACTACAGGGATTGTGATATTAGATTAGATATCTGACTACAGGGACGGTGATATTAGATTAGATATCTGACTACAGGGACGGTGATATTAGATTAGATATCTGACTACAGGGACGGTGATATTAGATTAGATATCTGACTACAGGGACGGTGATATTAGATTAGATATCTGACTACAGGGACGGTGATATTAGATTAGATATCTGACTACCGGGACGGTGATATTAGATTAGATATCTGACTACAGGGATGCTGATATTAGATTAGATATCTGACTACAGGAACGGTGATATTAGATTAGATATCTGACTACAGGGACAGTGATATTAGATTAGATATCTGACTACAGGGATGGTGATATTAGATTAGATATCTGACTACAGGGACGGTGATATTAGATTAGATATCTGACTACAGGGATGGTGATATTAGATTAGATATCTGACTACAGGGAAGGTGATATTAGATTAGATATCTGACTGCAGGGACGGTGATATTCGATTAATCTGATGTTTAAATATCTGACTACAGGGACGGTGATATAAGATATCTGACTACAGGGACGGTGATATTCGATATCTGACTACAGGGATGGTGATATTAGATTAGATATCTGACTGCAGGGACGGTGATATTAGATTAGATATCTGACTACAGGGATGGTGATATTAGATTAGATATCTGACTACAGGGACGGTGATATTAGATATCTGACTACAGGGATGGTGATATTAGATTAGATATCTGACTACAGGGATGGTGATATTAGATTAGATATCTGACTACAGGGAAGGTGATATTAGATTAGATATCTGACTACAGGGACGGTGATATTAGATTAGATATCTGACTACAGGGATGGTGATATTAGATTAGATATCTGACTACAGGGATGGTGATATTAGATTAGATATCTGACTACAGGGACGGTGATATTAGATATCTGACTACAGGGATGGTGATATTAGATTAGATATCTGACTACAGGGACGGTGATATTAGATTAGATATCTGACTACAGGGATGGTGATATTAGATTAGATATCTGACTACAGGGATGGTGATATTAGATTAGATATCTGACTACAGATATATCGATTCCAAGATGGCGTAGCAGTCGGACGTGTGTTTGTCTTGTCCCGCGTAAATAGTCCTCGTTTTTTTTTCGTATGCATTTCGTATATATTTTAATTTCACTTTCCATTTAGGAACTGAATATACATTCCGCCTCACCCAATGTGGTACGGATCTGCTATTTCTTTTATACTTTAGAACCGTAACCCCAATCAGAAGCTAGCCAGATAACTAGCTACTAGCTAGTAGTCAGTTAGCCACTGCTGCGGTCTTCACCCTCAACTCGGACACCAGCCAGCTTCAGCTCGGGCCAATACCTGCCAGTCTGCAAGCGCGATATCAACCCAGAGCATATAGGACTGCTTTTTCACTACCACATCACCGGATTATATTTTTTTTCCTTCTACTTCATCACCGGATTTCAGCCGCAGGCTAGCTAGCTAGCTAGCTTATTTGCAAGCTAGCTAGCTGCAAACCGTGTGTCTATTGGCTTACGTCGATCCCGGAGCAAACGTAATTTATCCCGGAGCTAGCTGAGGAGCTCCATCAGCCATTCCTGGGCTACAGTCACCTATCCGGACCCGTTTTTTTTTTGTTTTTTTTGCTGCAGATACGGAGCCCCACCGGGCCTTCACGACTGACTGCCGACGTTATCTGCCCGAGGGAGTTATCCAACTGGCACCCCCGTCCCGACGTTACCTGAACGCTCATCTGGGGCCCGCTAATCGTTAGCTGTCTTATCGGCTGCTATCTGAATAAGTATATCGGACAATTATTATTATTATTATTTCTTTTTTCTTTTTTTCTTGGGCCACTATATCTATTTTGCCAATTTGGATTGATCCCCTCTACCACACGGAACCCCACTAACCTACCGACGGAAACGCACGAGGTATCTACAATTAGACCTCCATCCTATGCTATCTTGCTACCGATAGCCTCTTTTTATTTTTTTATTTTTTTTATTTCACCTTTATTTAACCAGGTAGGCTAGTTGAGAACAAGTTCTCATTTGCAACTGCGACCTGGCCAAGATAAAGCATAGCAGTGTGAACAGACAACACAGAGTTACACATGGAGTAAACAATAAACAAGTCAATAACATGGTAGAAAAAAAAAGATAATCTATATACAATGTGTGCAAAAGGCATGAGGTAGGCAATAAATCGAATAATTACAATTTAGCAGATTAACACTGGAGTGATAAATCATCAGATGATCATGTGCAAGAAGAGATACTGGTGTGCAAAAGAGCAGAAAAGTAAATAAATAAAAGCAGTATGGGGGGTGAGGTAGGTAAATTGGGTGGGTAGTTTACAGATGGACTATGTACAGCTGCAGCGATCGGTTAGCTGCTCGGATAGCAGATTTTTAAAGTTGTTGAGGGAGATAAAAGTCTCCAACTTCAGAGATTTTTGCAATTCGTTCCAGTCGCAGGCAGCAGAGAACTGGAAGGAAAGGCGTCCAAATGAGGTTTTGGCTTTAGGGATGATCAATGAGATACACCTGCTGGAGCGCGTGTTGCGGGTGGGTGTAGCCATCGTGACCAGTGAACTGAGATAAGGCGGCACTTTACCTAGCATAGCCTTGTAGATGACCTGGAGCCAGTGGGTCTGACGACGAACATGTAGCGAGGGCCAGCCGACTAGGGCATACAGGTCGCAGTGGTGGGTCGTATGAGGTGCTTTAGTAACAAAACGAATGGCACTGTGATAAACTGCATCCAGTTTGCTGAGTAGAGTATTGGAAGCTATTTTGTTGATGACATCGCCGAAGTCGAGGATCGGTAGGATAGTCAGTTTTACTAGGGTAAGTTTGGCGGCGTGAGTGAAGGAGGCTTTGTTGCGGAATAGAAAGCCGATTCTTGCTTTGATTTTGGATTGGAGATGTTTGATATGAGTCTGGAAGAAGAGTTTGCAGTCTAGCCAGACACCTAGGTACTTATAGATGTCCACATATTCTAGGTCGGAACCGTCCAGGGTGGTGATGCTAGTCGGGCGTGCGGGTGCAGGCAGCGAACGGTTGAAAAGCATGCATTTGGTTTTACTAGCGTTTAAGAGCAGTTGGAGGCCACGGAAGGAGTGTTGTATGGCATTGAAGCTCGTTTGGAGGTTAGATAGTACAGTGTCCAAGGAAGGGCCGGAAGTATATAGAATGGTGTCGTCTGCGTAGAGGTGGATCAGGGAATCGCCCGCAGCAAGAGCAACATCATTGATGTATACAGAGAAAAGAGTCGGCCCGAGAATTGAACCCTGTGGTACCCCCATAGAGACTGCCAGAGGACCGGACAACATGCCCTCCGATTTGACACACTGAACTCTGTCTGCAAAGTAGTTGGTGAACCAGGCAAGGCAGTCATTAGAAAAACCGAGGCTACTGAGTCTGCCGATAAGAATATGGTGATTGACAGAGTCGAAAGCCTTGGCCAGGTCGATGAAGACGGCTGCACAGTAATGTCTTTTATCGATGGCGGTTATGATATCGTTTAGTACCTTGAGCGTGGCTGAGGTGCACCCATGACCGGCTCGGAAACCGGATTGCACAGCGGAGAAGGTACGGTGGGATTCGAGATGGTCAGTGATCTGTTTGTTGACTTGGCTTTCGAAGACCTTAGAGAGGCAGGGCAGGATGGATATAGGTCTGTAACAGTTTGGGTCCAGGGTGTCTCCCCCTTTGAAGAGGGGGATGACCGCGGCAGCTTTCCAATCCTTGGGGATCTCAGATGATACGAAGGAGAGGTTGAACAGGCTGGTGATAGGGGGTGCGACAATGGCGGCGGACAGTTTCAGAAATAGGGGGTCCAGATTGTCAAGCCCAGCTGATTTGTATGGGTCCAGGTTTTCCAGCTCTTTCAGAACATCTGCTATCTGGATTTGGGTAAAGGAGAAGCTGGGGAGGCTTGGGCGAGTAGCAGCGGAGGGGGCGGGGCTGTTGGCCAAGGTTGGAGTCGCCAGGAGGAAGGCATGGCCAGCCATTGAGAAATGCTTGTTGAAGTCTTCGATTATCACGGATTTATCGGTGGTGACCGTGTTACCTAGCCTCAGTGCAGTGGGCAGCTGGGAGGAGGTGCTCTTGTTCTCCATGGACTTTACAGTATCCCAGAACTTTTTGGAGTTAGAGCTACAGGATGCGAATTTCTGCTTGAAAAAGCTGGCCTTTGCTTTCCTGACTGACTGCGTGTATTGGTTCCTGACTTCCCTGAACAGTTGCATATCGCGGGGGCTCTTCGATGCTATTGCAGTTCGCCACAGGATGTTTTTGTGCTGGTCGAGGGCAGTCAGGTCTGGAGTGAACCAAGGGCTATATCTGTTCTTGGTTCTGCATTTTTTGAACGGAGCATGCTTGTCTAATATGGTGAGGAAGTAACATTTAAAGAATGACCAGGCATCCTCAACTGACGGGATGAGGTCAATATCCTTCCAGGGTACCCGGGCCAGGTCGATTAGAAAGGCCTGCTCGCAGAAGTGTTTTAGGGAGCGTTTGACAGTGATGAGGGGTGGTCGTTTGACCGCGGACCCGTGGCGGATACAGGCAATGAGGCAGTGATCACTGAGATCTTGATTGAAGACAGCAGAGGTGTATTTGGAGGGCAGGTTGGTCAGGATAATGTCTATTAGGGTGCCCATGTTTACGGATTTAGGGTTGTACCTGGTGGGTTCCTTGATGATTTGTGTGAGATTGAGGGCATCAAGCTTGGATTGTAGGACTGCCGGGGTGTTAAGCATATCCCAGTTTAGGTCACCTAACAGAACAAACTCTGAAGCTAGATGGGGAGCGATCAATTCACAGATGGTGTCCAGGGCACAGCTGGGAGCTGAGGGGGGTCGGTAGCAGGCGGCAACAGTGAGAGACTTATTTCTGGAGAGATTAATTTTTAAAATTAGAAGTTCGAACTGTTTGGGCATAGACCTGGAAAGTATGACAGAACTTTGCAGGCTATCTCTGCAGTAGATTGCAACTCCTCCCCCTTTGGCAGTTCTATCTTGACGGAAAGTGTTATAGTTGGGTATGGAAATCTCAGAATTTTTGGTGGCCTTCCTAAGCCAGGATTCGGACACGGCAAGGACATCAGGGTTGGCAGAGTGTGCTAAAGCGGTGAGTAAGGCAAACTTAGGGAGGAGGCTTCTGATGTTGACATGCATGAGGCCAAGGCTTTTTCGATCACAGAAGTCAACAAATGAGGGTGACTGGGGACATGCAGGGCCTGGGTTTACCTCCACATCACCCGAGGAACAGAGGAGTAGTAGGATGAGGGTGCGGCTAAAGGCTATCAAAACTGGTCGCCTAGAGCGTTGGGGACAAAGAATAAAAGGAGCAGATTTATGGGCGTGGTAGAATAGATTCTGGGCATAATGTGCAGACAGGGGTATGGTGGGGCGTGGGTACAGCGGAGGCAAGCCCAGGCACTGGGTGATGATAAGAGAGGTTGTATCTCTGGACATGCTGGTCTCAATGGGTGAGGTCACCGCATGTGTGGGGGGTGGGACAAAGGAGGTATCGGAGGTACGGAGAGTGGAACTACGGGGTCCATTGCAAACCAAAACAATGATAACTAGCCTGAACAACAGTATGCAAGGCATATTGATATTTGAGGGAGACATACAATAAGGCATAAAGTGATTGCAGGTCTTGATTGGGAGAGCTAGCTAAAACAACAGGTGAGATAACAGCAGCTAGTCAGTTAACACAGCAGCAGCAGGTAAAAATGGCGACGGCTAGGCAGAGAGGGTCGGATTAACTACACACAGATCCTGAGTTAAAGCACAGAGCCGACAGATAAAACACAAATAAACGGAATGGAGTACCGTGAATTAATGGACAGTCAAGCAAGCATCAGCTATGTAGCCAAGTGATCATAGTGTCCAGGGGGCAGCCGTAGATGGAGCAGTGAGGCCTCCACTAAGCTAGCCCGCGGCGTAAGATTGTTCGATAGACCTGTTCAGATAGCAGCCGATATGCTCAAGACAGCTAACGATTAGCGGGCCGCAGTTAGCATATGGGCGTTCAGGTTACGTCGCGATGGAGGGGCCAGTTGAATAACTCCCTCGGGCAGATAACGTCGGTATCCCAGTCGTGAAGGCCCGGTGGGGCTCCGCATCGGCAGTAAAACGGGTCCGGATAGGTGATTGTAGCCCAGGAGTGGCTGATGGAACTCTTCAGCTGGCTAGCTCCGGGATAATTGGTGTTTGCTCCGGAATTGATGTTAGCCAATAGTCACTCGGATAGCAGCTAGTTAGCTGCAAGATCCAGGTGTAAATGTCCAGAGCTTGCGGTAAAAATCCGGGGATATGGAGAGAAAATAGGTCTGGTATGCTCTGGTCTGAGTCGCGTTGTACAAAACTGGCAATAGTTTTCCGAGCTAAAGGATAGCTGATAAGCGCTAGCTGTGGTTAGCTGAACTACTCACGTTAGCTTGTGAGCTGGCTAACTTCTGGCTAGATGAATAACTCCCTCGGGCAGATAACGTCGGTATCCCAGTCGTGAAGGCCCGGTGGGGCTCCGCATCGGCAGTAAAACGGGTCCGGATAGGTGATTGTAGCCCAGGAGTGGCTGATGGAACTCTTCAGCTGGCTAGCTCCGGGATAATTGGTGTACCCGGCCTACTGTCTGGATCGCCGTGACCCCAACCAACCTCTACTCACTGGACCCTTATTGATCACTCGATTAAGCATGCCTCTCCTTAATGTAAATATGCCTTGTCCATTGTTGTTCTGGTTAGTGTTTATTGGCTTATTTCACTGTAGAGACTCGAGCCCTGCTCACTATACCATATCCAACCTCTCAGTTCCACCACCCACATATGCGATGACATCACCTGGTTTCAATGATGTTTCTAGAGACAATATCTCTCTCATCATCACTCAATACCTAGGTTTACCTCCACTGTATTCACATCCTACCATACCTTTGTCTGTACATTATTCCTTTAACCCTTTCATGCGTGAGTTCCAAATATCTCTAACGGTCGCCCCAGCGTGAGTTTTTTTATGCACGTGATATTAGAACGTTCTCTCCATTCCAGAATGTGTTTGTTATGTAACAGTACATTTCATCCGCGCTGCCCTCAAACAAAAGCACGCAGCCTGTTTTTATTTGTCAATTTTAAATTATTTCTAACAAGTTTTTTATTTTCTAATAACAGTTTGAAATGAGGTGTGTTCCGCCTCATTCATTCACATAAAAGTAGTCATTTTTACTTTTGCGGACCAATTAATTTTTTTGACATTTCTGACCCGGACAAAATTCCCCAAACACTTCTCAATTGTTTGTGCAGGACATTTACTCATCTGCCGTCCTGCATACACGTGTTCATATTATTCCACCTGTCGCCTGCATCGAAATCAAAGTTGTTTTCGTTACCAATAATACCTTTGGAAATGTGTGCGTTTCTATCAAAGTGCCTTATTACGTTATAATAGTTTCTGCATGTCGTGTTATGTCGTTTCTACTGTAGCATCATGTTTTTGTGTATATTCCTTATAACCGCGGACACGCGATGTAACGTTACTCATTTCATAACATTTATGGTGTTATACTCAATGCTTAGGTAGCTAGCTACATTCTCCTATTAGCTCTGGAAAACAATGCTAATTGCGTCAGGGAAGTATTAGCATGTGTTGTATTTTGAAGCTACCCTGGCCTTATGACTCCCAAGTGGCACAGCGTCTCAGTGCTAGAGGCGTCACTCCAGACACCCATCTTCAAATCAAGACTGCGTTTCTATCAAAGTAAGTGCCTAATTACGTTATTGTGTCGTGTTATACCGTTTCTACTATAGCTCACTGTGTGAATGGACCATAATATATTTGTATATATTCCTTATAACCGCGGACACGCGAGGTAACGTTACTCACCTTTTATGGTGTTATATTCAATCGTGCTTATGTAGCTAGTTACATTATTCTATTAGTTCTGTAAAACAATGCTAAATGCGTCAGAAGTATTGGCATGTTGTATTTTGACGCTACCCTGGAAAAATTTAAAAATATCTTATACCACTTGGTCGTTTTCTGAGTGCATTCCACAAAGCTGTTTATCATGTCCACCTTATCCACTGCCCCCATTTTGAGGTAATAGTCAAGCACGCAGTCTGGTTTCATGTTTCTCTGTCTGGTTTGTTTCTCTCTCCCGTCAGGTGGTCCACCTTCCCTGTGGCCGACATGGTTGCTGTATGGACAGTGGAGAGGACATGGACGTCTCGTTTGTCATGCCACTTTACTGCCAGCTGTTAACATTTCTTATTTTGTATAACGGGTCATTTAGGATGGTAGTAGCGTTGATGAAATGCAGTCATAGCAGCAGAACTAGAAAGCAGTCTTTACTGTCACCAGGAATGTATACATTTCACTAATTGTGGTTGTCCCCCACTCCTGGCTCTCTCTTATCCTGTAGCTCCAAGGCATAGCGATTGGTCTCTACTATGTCTCCCACCAGCTCCTCTGTCAGAAACAACTTGAAGCACTCTGCCTCAGTTGGAAATGGCAAGGGGCGTTGCACTCCAGACTGGGACTCATCAAAGCAAACAGCAGGGCCAGGAGGGGTGAAACAGCAGGGCCAGGAGGGGTGAAACAGCAGGGCCAGGAGGGGTGAAACAGCAGGGCCAGGAGGGGTGAAACAGCAGGGCCAGGAGGGGTGAAACAGCAGGGCCAGGAGGGGTGAAACAGCAGGGCCAGGAGGGGTGAAACAGCAGGGCCAGGAGGGGTGAAACAGCAGGGCCAGGAGGGGTGAAACAGCAGGGCCAGGAGGGGTGAAACAGCAGGGCCAGGAGGGGTGAAACAGCAGGGCCAGGAGGGGTGAAATGACTGGTGGCCTTCCAGCTACCACAGAACTCCTGTACTTCATCCACTGTCGGTCTGCCTCCATCACCACCAGCATCTTCAAAGGGAACTGGGACTTTGTCAGTGGACAAGGGAAATTCAGATTCAGGGTTCTCAATGGCTACAAGGTTGGGGGGCAGCTCCTCACTGTCACTGTCAGAATCTGATTCCTGACTTTCATACTCAGACTCATTGTCAGAATTTTAAAAAATCTCCAGAATTTCCACATTTGTTTGTTGTCTCCTTTTGAAAGACATTGCTAATGCTTCAGCTCATCTCACTAGCTACATACATAAACAACAACACTGAATGGTTTAGAGTGAGAGGGTACGTGGTTGACTGCCGGCACCGCCACTTGTATCAATAAATCACTATCAGAAAATGTTTTGTGTGGCAATTATTTGTGTATTTACGGTTTTATTCACATGTTTTCAAATCTAGGTGACAAATCATGCATTCCGATTCTTGCACAGATTGTAATGGGCACATATTATGTGTGTAAAATACTTTTTTGAAGGTTGTACTGATTATGATGAGCTAAGCTAATTCCAGCTGTGTAGTCATGTTTGTTGACGTTCAATGCATTCTGGGTTCACGTAATCGTCTGTTTGACCAAAGATGTTATAACAAAATGAGGTGAGTAAGAGTTCACTCGTTTTTTGAGGACTTCCGGAAATGAATGGTGGGATGTGAACGACGGTAGACGACACACCCCTTCAACATGCATACTATAAACAGACCAAACTCATCTCGTCTTCTCTTATTATCTTCGGTTTCTGTGAGGGAAAACAATGCATGGCTGCGCGCTGAAACTAACCGTCGGATTACTTTCGATTTCTAAAAAGTGCTTTACCTAATTATTTCGATCAATGGTGTGCTCACCCGTGATGTGATTAATTATACATAATAATTGCTATTAGCTAATTCATATTGTAGTTTATGTCAGCCGAGAGTTAGAAAATATGACTGCTTGTGTTGGGTCAATCTTTCCTCAGCGCTAGGACAAATGTAGCCTACATTTTTCCGGTTAGGATGATTGTGTTATGCTATATATTCTTCTGTGAATATCTGAACATTGAATCCAAAAATAAACTGCTCACATTCTGGACATAACTTTGTAAGGACTGTGTTTGTGTAAATAGTTTCTGGAAAAAAGTGTGGCCAGCTCAAACGCTGATTGTTGCGTCATTCGAAACTGGCCGTTCTAAACGAGCGTTCTAAATGAGTGTTCTAATCACACGGGTGTGATCGTACGCTTCAGGGACCACTGTAGAACGATCACACCCGTGTGATGGTACGTGTGAAAGGGTTAAGCTATTTTATCGCCCCCAGAAACTTCCTTTTACTCTCTGCTCTAGTAGCTCTAGACGACCAATTCTCATAGCTTTTAGCCGTACCCTTATCCTACTCCTCCTCTGTTCCTCTGGTGATGTAGAGGTGAATCCAGGCCCTGCAGTACCTAGCTCCACTCCTATTCCCCAGGCGCTCTCTTTTGATGACTTCTGTAACCGTAATAGCCTTGGCTTCATGCATGTTAACATTAGAAGCCTCCTCCCTAAGTTTGTTTTGTTCACTGCTTTAGCACACTCTGCCAACCCGGATGTTCTAGCCGTGTCTGAATCCTGGCTTAGAAAGACCACCAAAAATTCAGACATTTTCATCCCCAATTACAAGATTTTCAGACAAGATAGAACGGCCAAAGGGGGCGGTGTTGCAATCTACTGCAAAGATTGCCTGCAGAGTTCTGTTTTACTATCCAGGTCTGTTCCCAAACAATTTGAACTTCTACTTTTAAAAATCCACCTCTCTAAAAACAAGTCTCTCACCGTTGCCGCCTGCTATAGACCACCCTCTGCCCCCAGCTGTGCTCTGGACACTATATGTGAACTGATTGCCCCCCATCTATCTTCAGAGCTCGTGCTGCTAGGCGACCTAAATTTGAACATGCTCAACACCCCAGCCACCCTACAATCTAAGCTTGATGCCCTCAATCTCACACAAATCATCAATGAACCTACCAGGTACCACCCCAATTCCGTAAACACGGGTACCCTCATAGATATCATCCTAACAAACTTGCCCTCCAAATACACCTCTGCTGTTTTCAACCAAGATCTCAGCGATCACTGCCTCATTGCCTGCATCCGTAATGGGTCAGCGGTCAAACGACCTCCACTCATCACTGTCAAACGCTCCCTGAAACACTTCAGCGAGCAGGCCTTTCTAATCGACCTGGCCGGGGTATCCTGGAAGGATATTGATCTCATCCCGTCAGTAGAGGATGCCTGGACATTTTTTTTAAATGCCTTCCTCACCATCTTGAATAAGCATGCCCCATTCAAGAAATTTAGAACCAGGAACAGATATAGCCCTTGGTTCTCTCCTGACCTGACTGCCCTTAACCAACAGAAAAACATCCTATGGCGTTCTGCATTAGCATCGAACAGCCCCCGTGATATGCAACTTTTCAGGGAAGCCAGAAACCAATATACACAGGCAGTTAGAACAGCCAAGGCTAGCTTTTTCAAGCAGAAATTTGCTTCCTGCAACACAAATTCAAAAAAGTTCTGGGACACCGTAAAGTCCATGGAGAATAAGAACACCTCCTCCCAGCTTCCAACTGCTCTGAAGATAGGAAACACTGTCACCACCGACAAATCCACTATAATTGAGAATTTCAATAAGCATTTTTCTACGGCTGGCCATGCTTTCCACCTGGCTACCCCTACCCCGGACAACAGCACTGCCCTCCCCTCTGCTACTCGCCCAAGCCTTCCCCATTTCTCTTTCTCCCAAATACAGTCAGCTGATGTTCTAAAAGAGCTGCAAAATCTGGACCCTTACAAATCAGCCGGGCTAGATAATCTGGACCCTTTCTTTCTAAAACTATCTGCTGAAATTGTGGCCACCCCTATTACTAGCCTCTTCAACCTCTCTTTCGTGTCGTCTGAGATTCCCAAAGATTGGAAAGCAGCTGCGGTTATCCCCCTCTTCAAAGGGGGGGACACTCTTGACCCTAACAGCTACAGACCTATATCTATCCTACCCTGCCTTTCTAAGGTCTTCGAAAGCCAAGTCAACAAACAGATTACCGACCATTTCGAATCCCACCATACCTTCTCCGCTATGCAATCTGGTTTCAGAGCTGGTCATGGGTGCACCTCAGCCACGCTCAAGGTCATAAACGATATCTTAACCGCCATCGATAGGAAACAATACTGTGCAGCCGTATTCATTGACCTGGCCAAGGCTTTTGACTCTGTCAATCACCACATCCTCATCGGCAGACTCGACAGCCTTGGTTTCTCTAATGATTGCCTCGCCTGGTTCACCAACTACTTCTCTGATCGAGTTCAGTGTGTCAAATCGGAGGGTCTGTTGTCCGGGCCTCTGGCAGTCTCTATGGGGGTGCCACAGGGTTCAATTCTTGGACCGACTCTCTTCTCTGTATACATCAATGATGTCGCTCTTGCTGCTGGTGATTCTCTGATCCACCTCTACGCAGACGACACTATTCTGTATACTTCTGGCCCTTCTTTTGACACTGTGTTAACAACCCTCCAGGCGAGCTTCAATGCCATACAACTCTCCTTCCGTGGCCTCCAATTGCTCTTAAATACAAGTAAAACTAAATGCATGCTCTTCAACCGATCGCTGCCTGCACCTGCCCGCCTGTCCAACATCACTACTCTGGACGGCTCTGACTTAGAATATGTGGACAACTACAAATACCTAGGTGTCTGGTTAGACTGTAAACTCTCCTTCCAGACTCACATCAAACATCTCCAATCTAAAGTCAAATCTAGAATTGGCTTCCTATTCCGCAACAAAGCATCCTTTACTCATGCTGCCAAACATACCCTTGTAAAACTGACCATCCTACCAATCCTCGACTTCGGTGATGTCATTTACAAAATAGCCTCCAAAACCCTACTCAATAAATTGGATGCAGTCTATCACAGTGCCATCCGTTTTGTCACCAAAGCCCCATATACTACCCACCACTGCGACCTGTACACTCTCGTTGGCTGGCCCTCGCTTCATACTCGTCGCCAAACCCACTGGTTCCAGGTCATCTACAAGACCCTGCTAGGTAAAGTCCCCCCTTATCTCAGCTCGCTGGTCACCATAGCAGCACCTACCTGTAGCACGCGCTCCAGCAGGTATATCTCTCTAGTCACCCCCAAAACCAATTCTTCCTTTGGACGCCTCTCCTTCCAGTTCTCTGCTGCCAATGACTGGAACGAACTACAAAAATCTCTGAAACTGGAAACACTTATCTCCCTCACTAGCTTTAAGCACCAGCTGTCAGAGCAGCTCATAGATTACTGCACCTGTACATAGCCCATCTATAATTTAGCCCAAACAACTACCTCTTTACCTACTGTATTTATTTATTTATTTATTTTGCTCCTTTGCACCCCATTATTTCTGTCTCTACTTTGCGCTTTCTTCCACTGCAAACCAACCATTCCAGTGTTTTTTAGTTTTTATTTTACTTGCTGTGTTGTATTCACTTCGCCTCCATGGCCTTTTTATATTTTTATTTATTTATACATATATTTGTTTGCCTTCACCTCCCTTATCTCACCTCACTTGCTCACATTGTATATAGACTTATTTTTTTCACTGTATTATTGACTATATGTTTGTTTTACTCCATGTGTAACTATGTGTTGTTGTATGTGTCGAACTGCTTTGCTTTATCTTGGCCAGGTCGCAATTGTAAATGAGAACGTGTTCTCAATTTGCCTACCTGGTTAAATAAAGGTTAAATAAAAAATAAAAAAAATACAGGGACGGTGATATTAGATTAGATATCTGACTACAGGAATTGTGATATTAGATTAGATATCTGACTACAGGGACGGTGATATTAGATTAGATATCTGACTACAGGGACGGTGATATTAGATTAGATATCTGACTACAGGGACGGTGATATTAGATTAGATATCTGACTACAGGGACGGTGATATTAGATTAGATATCTGACTACAGGGACGGTGATATTAGATTAGATATCTGACTACTGGGACGGTGATATTATATTAGTTATCTGACTACAGGGATGGTGATATTAGATTAGATATCTGACTACAGGAACGGTGATATTAGATTAGATATCTGACTACAGGGACAGTGATATTAGATTAGATATCTGACTACATGGATGGTGATATTAGATTAGATATCTGACTACAGGGATGGTGATATTAGATTAGATATCTGACTACAGGGACGGTGATATTAGATATCTGACTACAGGGATGGTGATATTAGATTAGATATCTGACTACATGGACGGTGATAGTAGATTAGATATCTGACTACAGGGACGGTGATATTAGATATCTGACTACAGGGACGGTGATATTAGATTAGATATCTGACTACAGGGATGGTGATATTAGATTAGATATCTGACTACAGGGACGGTGATAATAGATTAGATATCTGACTACAGGGATGGTGATATTAGATTAGATATCTGACTACAGGGACGGTGATATTAGATATCTGACTACAGGGACGGTGATATTAGATATCTGACTACAGGGATGGTGATATTAGATTAGATATCTGACTACAGGGACGGTGATTTTAAATTCATCTGATGTTTAGATATCTGACTACAGGGACGGTGATATTTGATTAGATATCTGACTACAGGGACGGTGATATTAGATTAGATATCTGACAACAGGGACGGTGATAGTAGTTTAATCTGATGTTTAGATATCTGAGGAAGAGTGTCTACAATCCGCAACATTCTTTCAGACATCTGTCTGTTATTGTAGTTTAACGATTAAACATCAGGAGATTTAATCTTACGTTTTTTAACTTGTTCATTTGACTTAATGCATCTTATAACAACAAGTTCATTGGCTGTAGTCTCCCACCGTAAAGGAATGTTTCTGTAAAGGAATGTCTCTGTAAAGGAATGTCTCTGTAAAGGAATGTCTCTGTAAAGGAATGTCTCTGTAAAGGAATGTCTCTGTAAAGGAATGTCTCTATAAAGGAATGTCTCTGTAAAGGAATGTCTCTTTAAAGGAATGTCTCTGTAAAGGAATGTCTCTGTAAAGGAATGTCTCTATAAAGGAATGTCTCTGTAAAGGAATGTAAAGGAATGTCTCTGTAAAGGAATGTCTCTATAACGGAATGTCTCTGTAAAGGAATGTCTCTGTAAAGGAATGTCTCTGTAAAGGAATGTAAAGGAATGTCTCTGTAAAGGAATGTCTCTATAACGAAATGTCTCTGTAAAGGAATGTCTCTGTAAAGGAATGTCTCTGTAAAGGAATGTAAAGGAATGTCTCTGTAAAGGAATGTCTCTATAACGAAATGTCTCTGTAAAGGAATGTCTCTGTAAAGGAATGTCTCTGTAAAGGAATGTCTCTGTTAAGGAATGTAAAGGAATTTCTCTGTAAAGGAATGTAAAGGAATGTCTCTATTAAGGAATGTAAAGGAATGTCTCTATAAAGGAATGTCTCTGTAAAGGAATGTAAAGGAATGTCTCTGTAAAGGAATGTCTCTGTAAAGGAATGTCTCTATAAAGGAATGTCTATATAAAGGAATGTCTCTATTATGGAATGTCTCTATAAAGGAATGTAAAGGAATGTCTTTATAAAGCAATGTCTCTTTAAAGGAATGTCTCTATTATGGAATGTCTCTATAAAGGAATGTAAAGTAATGTCTTTATAAAGGAATGTCTATATAAAGGAATGTCTCTGTAAAGGAATGTCTCTGTAAAGGAATGTCTCTATAAAGGAATGTCTCTTTAAAGGAATGTCTCTGTAAAGGGATGTCTCTGTAAAGGAATGTCTCTGTAAAGGAATGTCTCTGTAAAGGAATGTCTCTATAAAGGAATGTCTCTGTAAAGGAATGTCTCTTTAAAGGAATGTCTCTGTAAAGGAATGTCTCTGTAAAGGAATGTCTTTATAAAGGAATGTCTCTATTAAGGAATGTCTCTATAAAGGAATGTCTTTATAAAGGAATGTCTCTATTAAGGAATGTCTCTATAAAGGAATGTCTCTATAAAGGGCCCAAAGAAGCTTGTTGAGGTTGAGGGAGTCTGGGGGAAGCACGGGGACGCTGGGGAGGCTGGGGAGGCTGGGGGAGGCTGGGGGAGGCTGGGGGAAGCACGGGGACACTGGGGAGGCTGGGGGAGGCTGGGACCAAAGACAAGCTCAGGAGAAGACATGAGGACTACAACTCAGTACATCTCTCCAGGCCTGGTTAATCTGACTATAACACAATGAGTACATCTCCCCAGGCCTCGTTAATCTGACTATAACACAATGAGTACATCTCCCCAGTACATCTCCCCAGGCCTGGTTAATCTGACTATAACACATGAATACATATCAGTACATCTCTCCAGGCCTGGTTAATCTGACTATAACCCAATGAATACATATCAGTACATCTCTCCAGGCCTGGTTAATCTGACTATAACACAATGAGTACATCTCCCCAGTACATCTCCCCAGGCCTGGTTAATCTGACTATAACACAATGAATACATATCAGTACATCTCCCCAGGCCTGGCTAGTCTGCATCCACACACAGGGACAGTAAATGTATTCCCTCTCAGGAGATTTCAAAATCAAAGCTGGATTTTAGCTCCTCATTGTTACCATAGTAATCAGGTTACGTTGTGATATGCTGCTCTTCCTCCTCTTCTTCCCTCTCCTCCTCCTCTTCCTCCTCCTCATCTTCATCATCTTCATCTTCCTCCTCATCCTCCTCATCCTCCTCTTCCTCCTCCTCATCCTCTTCCTCATCATCTTCCTCCTCCTTCTCTTCCTCCTCATCCTCCTCCTCTTCCTCCTCCTCATCACCTTCCTCCTCATCTTCCTCCTCCTCTTCCTCCTCCTCCTCCTCTTCTTCTTTTTCCCTCTCCTCCTCCTCCTCATCCTCTTCCTCCTTACACTGGCAGGGTTGTCTGGCCCTACATGCTCCCCCTCTCCTCATCATCATCATCTTCCCTCTCCTCCTCCTCCTCTTCCTCCTCCTCCTCCCCTCCTCCTTGTCCTCCTCCTCCTCCTCTTCCTCCTCCTCCTCCCCTCCTCCTCCTCCTCCTCCTCTTCCTCCTCCTCTTCCTCCTCCTCCTCTCCCGTGGGTCTCTGGTGTAAAGTAGCATTAGACAGGAAGTAGGTTTCCATTTGGGATGCAACCTCAGTGTCTCCAGCTAGATACCAATTAACACCATGTTTAAGTGATACAGATGCAGGATCTTAATTTGAGCCTATTTGCTAGAGCAGAAAAATATTCCTGCAGCAACAGGAAATGTGAATTGTTATGTGCTCTATAGTAGTTTTTGAAACAAGTGGAAATTATAAAAGCATTTTTAGGACACCTTTTAAATGTTCGAAATTCCAGGAAAGTTAAACCTGCACCAGGTTGATCAAATGAAGATCCTACATCTGTAGCTATGGTACGCTCATATATTTTTGCATCGCTAAAATAACACTCTACCGTTGACAGGGTTGTTTAGTTTTGACATTTGGATGGTTAGCTCGTAACGTGTTTCCTGTCTAAGAGGCCAAGATGAAAGTGTGTCATAAAGTAAACTGCTCTTTGACTCACCCCTATATGTATTTATACAACAAGGCATGACTCACCCCTATATGTATTTCTACAACAAGGCATGACTCACCCCTATATGTATTTCTACAACAAGGCATGACTCACCCCTATATGTCATTCTACAACAAGGCATGACTCACCCCTATATGTCTTTCTACAACAAGGCATGACTCACCCCTATATGTCTTTCTACAACAAGGCATGACTCACCCCTATATGTCTTTATACAACAAGGCATGACTCACCTCTATATGTCTTTATACAACAAGGCATGACTCACCCCTATATGTCTTTATACAACAAGGCATGACTCACCCCTATATGTCTTTATACAACAAGGCATGACTCACCCTTATATGTCTTTATACAACAAGGCATGACTCACCCCTATATGTCTTTATACAACAAGGCATGACTCACCCCTATATGTCTTTATACAACAAGGCATGACTCACCCTTATATGTCTTTATACAACAAGGCATGACTCACCCCTATATGTCTTTATACAACAAGGCATGACTCACCCCTATATGTCTTTATACAACAAGGCATGACTCACCCCTAAATGTCTTTATACAACAAGGCATGACTCACCCCTATATGTCTTTATACAACAAGGCATGACTCACCCCTATAGCATCGGCTGACTCCCCTTAGCTTACAACAAGGCATGACTCACCCCTATATGTCTTTATACAACAAGGCATGACTCACCCCTATATGTCTTTCACGGCTGACCACCCATGCACACGGCATGACTCACCCCTATATGTCTTTATACAACAAGGCATGACTCACCCCTATATGTCTTTCTACAACAAGGCATGACTCACCCCTATATGTCTTTATACAACAAGGCATGACTCACCACTATATGTCTTTCTACAACAAGGCATGACTCACCCCTATATGTCTTTCTACAACAAGGCATGACTCACCCCTATATGTCTTTCTACAACAAGGCATGACTCACCCCTATATGTCTTTATACAACAAGGCATGACTCACCCCTATATGTCTTTCTACAACAAGGCATGACTCACCCCTATATGTCTTTCATACAACAAGGCATGACTCACCCCTATATGTCTTTCTACAACAAGGCATGACTCACCCCTATATGTCTTTCTACAACAAGGCATGACTCACCCCTATATGTCTTTATACAACAAGGCATGACTCACCCCTATATGTCTTTATACAACAAGGCATGACTCACCCCTATATGTCTTTCTACAACAAGGCATGACTCACCCCTATATGTATTTATACAACAAGGCATGACTCACCCCTATATGTATTTCTACAACAAGGCATGACTCACCCCTATATGTATTTATACAACAAGGCATGACTCACCCCTATATGTCTTTCTACAACAAGGCATGACTCACCCCTATATGTCTTTCTACAACAAGGCATGACTCACCCCTATATGTATTTATACAACAAGGCATGACTCACCCCTATATGTCTTTCTACAACAAGGCATGACTCACCCCTATATGTCTTTCTACAACAAGGCATGACTCACCCCTATATGTCTTTATACAACAAGGCATGACTCACCCCTAAATGTCTTTCTACAACAAGGCATGACTCACCCCTATATGTCTTTATACAACAAGGCATGACTCACCCCTATATGTCTTTATACAACAAGGCATGACTCTCCCCTATATGTCTTTATACAACAAGGCATGACTCACCCCTATATGTCTTTCAACAACAAGGCATGACTCACCTCTATATGTCTTTATACAACAAGGCATGACTCACCCATATATGTCTTTCTACAACAAGGCATGACTCACCCCTATATGTCTTTCTACAACAAGGCATGACTCACCCCTATATGTCTTTATACAACAAGGCATGACTCACCCCTATATGTATTTCTACAACAAGGCATGACTCACCCCTATATGTCTTTATACAACAAGGCATGACTCACCCCTATATGTCTTTCTACAACAAGGCATGACTCACCCCTATATGTCTTTCTACAACAAGGCATGACTCACCCCTATATGTCTTTCTACAACAAGGCATGACTCACCCCTATATGTCTTTCAACAACAAGGCATGACTCACCCCTATATGTCTTTCTACAACAAGGCATGACTCACCTCTATATGTCTTTATACAACAAGGCATGACTCACCCCTATATGTCTTTCTACAACAAGGCATGACTCACCCCTATATGTCTTTCTACAACAAGGCATGACTCACCCCTATATGTCTTTCTACAACAAGGCATGACTCACCCCTATATGTCTTTATACAACAAGGCATGACTCACCCCTATATGTCTTTATACAACAAGGCATGACTCACCCCTATATGTCTTTATACAACAAGGCATGACTCACCCATATATGTCTTTCTACAACAAGGCATGACTCACCCCTATATGTCTTTCTACAACAAGGCATGACTCACCCCTATATGTCTTTATACAACAAGGCATGACTCACCCCTATATGTCTTTCTACAACAAGGCATGACTCACCCCTATATGTCTTTATACAACAAGGCATGACTCACCCCTATATGTCTTTCTACAACAAGGCATGACTCACCCCTATATGTCTTTCTACAACAAGGCATGACTCACCCCTATATGTCTTTATACAACAAGGCATGACTCACCCCTATATGTCTTTCTACAACAAGGCATGACTCACCCCTATATGTCTTTATACAACAAGGCATGACTCACCCCTATATGTCTTTCTACAACAAGGCATGACTCACCCCTATATGTCTTTCTACAACAAGGCATGACTCACCCCTATATGTCTTTCTACAACAAGGCATGACTCACCCCTATATGTCTTTCTACAACAAGGCATGACTCACCCCTATATGTCTTTCTACAACAAGGCATGACTCACCCCTATATGTCTTTATACAACAAGGCATGACTCACCCCTATATGTCTTTCAACAACAAGGCATGACTCACCCCTATATGTCTTTCTACAACAAGGCATGACTCACCCCTATATGTCTTTCTACAACAAGGCATGCCTCACCCCTATATGTATTTCTACAACAAGGCATGACTCACCCCTATATGTCCTTCTACAACAAGGCATGACTCACCCCTATATGTCTTTCTACAACAAGGCATGACTCACCCCTATATGTCCTTCTACAACAAGGCATGACTCACCCCTATATGTCTTTCAACAACAAGGCATGACTCACCCCTATATGTCTTTATACAACAAGGCATGCCTCACCCCTAAATGTCTTTCAACAACAAGGCATGACTCACCCCTATATGTCCTTCTACAACAAGGCATGACTCCACCCTATGTCTTTCAACAACAAGGCATGACTCACCCCTATATGTCTTTCAACAACAAGGCATGACTCACCCCTATATGTCTTTCTACAACAAGGCATGCCTCACCCCTATATGTATTTCTACAACAAGGGAACGGAGAAGCACATACTGCAGGCCGGGTTATATTTTAAGAAACGACCAATCCTCCAGGCTTCAACCAATTACCAGGGTGAAAATAACCAAGCCTCGCCAGACCTAATTTCTCTAAAGGCATTAAAATCATGAGCGAAACCAACCCATCTTGAACTCTAATTAACTAATGTAGTCATTTTCCATTTGTATGATTTAAGGAGTGACTGCTGAGTCGTAGAGACAGTACTGGAAATCAGCCTTTTATTTGTTAGTGATGGTAAAACTCCATTATAATAGAAAACAAAATGGAGGAAACAACAAAAAGAATATTAATAAAAAGGAGAAATGGTTATGTATTTTGTCTTCTTTATCTATTAAGTCTGACTTCATTTATTTAACCTTTATTTAACTTGGCAAGTCAGTTAATTAAGAACAAATTCTTATTTTCAATGACGGCCTACCGGGGAAAAGTGGGTTAACTGGCTTGTTCAGGGGCAGAACGACAGATTTGTACCTTGTCAGCTCGGGGATTTGAACTTGCAACCTTTCGGTTACAAGCCCAACACTCTAACCACTAGGCTAGCCTGCCGCACCTAATGTGTCAAAACTGTTTACAAAAAAAGCAAAGCACTTTAATGAATCGACATTCTACGATGAACATTTAAGGTTGTTGTAACAGTGAATCTATTGGTGTAGATTCCCTCTGGGACAGTATTAATGACAGATTATAAAATCATTAGGTGTAATCTCAGAGCGATAATAATCCGTTGAGAACAGGGAAGAGGATAAACTACTTGCTTTGTTGATTGACTTTGTTGATTGACTTCCAGGTCACATCTGCTGTTGATCAAAGGTGTGTCAAGGGAAGGGTCAAGGTTAAAGCACTAGGATCAAATCGCTATCTGATTAAATTAATAATTACTACTTTCAACTAGAGCACTGTATCTGCAACAGGGTGAAATGTGGGACACATCCTTAGATTGACTTCACTGCCAATAGTCACTCCTCCTCCTCTTCCTCCTCCTCCTCCTCCTCCTCCTCCTCCTCCGACTGAAATCAAAAAAGGATGCTAGTTCTGTCTCAGAACTAAGAAAATAAGCTCAAACTAAAAACTAATGTTACGAAATGGCTTCTCCCTGCGACGGGAATAATGATTATGATTAAAACGGGTCCCGACCTTCAGTTCTATACATTTGTAGGAACAGCCAAAGCTCTCATTCTCTTGAAGAACGTATTTATCCACTAAAAGAAGACTCAAGAACATATAGCTTTATCCCACCCCCTAAAAAACACCTTTACAAAACAAATATTTCACTTGAAGAACATATTGCTTTACAAAAATCATATTACTTAACTAAAAGCATATTGCTTTACTAAAAGCATATTACTTAACTAAAAGCATATTGCTTTACTAAAAGCATATTACTTAACTAAAAGCATATTACTTAACTAAAAGCATATTACTTAACTAAAAGCATATTGCTTAACTAAAAACATATTAATTAACTAAAAGCATATTACTTAACTAAAAGCATATTACTTAACTAAAAGCATATTACTTAACTAAAAGCATATTGCTTAACTAAAAGCATATTACTTTATTAAAAGCATATTACTTAACTAAAAGCATATTACTTAACTAAAAGCATATTGCTTAACTAAAAGCATATTACTTTATTAAAAGCATATTACTTAACTAAAAGCATATTACTTAACTAAAAGCATATTACTTAACTAAAAGCATATTACTTAACTAAAAGCATATTACTTAACTAAAAGCATATTGCTTAACTAAAAACATATTAATTAACTAAAAGCATATTACTTAACTAAAAGCATATTACTTAACTAAAAGCATATTACTTAACTAAAAGCATATTAACTAAAAGCATATTACTTAACTAAAAGCATATTACTTAACTAAAAGCATATTACTTAACTAAAAGCATATTACTTAACTAAAAGCATATTACTTAACTAAAAGCATATTACTTAACTAAAAGCATATTACTTAACTAAAAGCATATTACTTAACTAAAAGCATATTACTTAACTTAAAGCATATTACTTAACTAAAAGCATATTACTTAACTAAAAGCATATTACTTAACTAAAAGCATATTACTTAACTAAAAGCATATTACTTAACTAAAAGCATATTACTTAACTAAAAGCATATTACTTAACTAAAAGCATATTACTTAACTTAAAGCATATTACTTAACTAAAAGCATATTAACTAAAAGCATATTACTTAACTAAAAGCATATTACTTAACTAAAAGCATATTACTTAACTAAAAGCATATTGCTTAACTAAAAGCATATTACTTTATTAAAAGCATATTACTTAACTAAAAGCATATTGCTTAACTAAAAGCATATTACTTAACTAAAAGCATATTACTTAACTAAAAGCATATTACTTTATTAAAAGCATATTACTTAACTAAAAGCATATTACTTAACTAAAAGCATATTGCTTAACTAAAAGCATATTACTTAACTAAAACATATTACTTAACTAAAAGCATATTACTTAACTAAAAGCATATTACTTAACTAAAAGCATATTGCTTAACTAAAAGCATATTACTTAACTAAAAGCATATTACTTAACTAAAAGCATATTACTTTATTAAAAGCATATTACTTAACTAAAAGCATATTAATTAACTAAAAGCATATTGCTTAACTAAAAGCATATTACTTAACTAAAAGCATATTACTTAACTAAAAGCATATTACTTAACTAAAAGCATATTACTTAACTAAAAGCATATTGCTTAACTAAAAGCATATTGCTTTACTAAAAGCATATTAACTAAAAGCATATTACTTAACTAAAAGCATATTACTTAACTAAAAGCATATTACTTAACTAAAAGCATATTACTTAACTAAAAGCATATTGCTTTACTAAAAGCATATTACTTAACTAAAA
>NC_092095.1:78911612-78916612 GCF_045679555.1 Salvelinus alpinus | reverse complement strand
TTAATGTGATTTTTTCTTCTTACTACAAGAGACTGACTTTCTTCACTCTCTTAGATGCATGTTAAAAAACATTCCCACCTTTAGTTCCCAGCTGATTGATGTGAAGTCTTTTCTATTACAAATTCAATTGGATAAAACCCTAAAGTCTCCAACATTAAACAGCTAATATCAATCCTCATTAGAAACAAAAGCTTTACCTTAAATGAAGTGTAGTGCAATTTCCTAATAAATAGTTTTTTTGAGAGTTCGCTACTTTCTTGCGAGAAAGCAAAGAAAAACTTGGAAGATTGTCAATTTGAACAATGTGCCGTGCGGCTAAGCACGCTTGAACATGTCTCGATTGGAAACGCAGTTGAATCATCGTCAGGGGAACGGCCCGGCCTGTCGTTGAAGTGTGGAAGTGGAAGAGTCGTTACTCATCGGCCGGCCCTGACGTGGGTATAACGGGCTCGATACTATCGAGTGGACCGTCCTCTCCACAACACAGTCTGAGGTTGATCATTCAAGTCTAAATCACAGAGGATGACAGTCTCCGGGGGAAGTGTTTCCTTCATCCCCTTCACCCAGTGAACGGACTGAAAACAGATGAACGTTATCAAGAAATGCATTGACAATAATTTATCTGCCATGTAATACACCTCTCTGAGTGTTGAGACTGTTACAGTATAAAACCATTACATCTCTCTGAGACTGTTACAGTATAAAACCATTACATCTCTCTGAGACTGTTACAGTATAAAACCATTACATCTCTCTGAGACTGTTACAGTATGAAACCATTACATCTCTCTGAGACTGTTACAGTATAAAACCATTACATCTCTCTGAGACTGTTACAGTATGAAACCATTACATCTCTCTGAGACTGTTACAGTATAAAACCATTACATCTCTCTGAGACTGTTACAGTATAAAACCATTACATCTCTCTGAGACTGTTACAGTATGAAACCATTACATCTCTCTGAGACTGTTACAGTATGAAACCATTACATCTCTCTGAGTATTGAGACTGTTACAGTATAAAACCATTACATCTCTCTGAGACTGTTACAGTATGAAACCATTACATCTCTCTGAGACTGTTACAGTATAAAACCATTACATCTCTCTGAGACTGTTACAGTATAAAACCATTACATCTCTCTGAGACTGTTACAGTATAAAACCATTACATCTCTCTGAGACTGTTACAGTATAAAAC
Organism: Salvelinus alpinus; assembly: GCF_045679555.1. NCBI lineage: Eukaryota > Metazoa > Chordata > Actinopteri > Salmoniformes > Salmonidae > Salvelinus > Salvelinus alpinus. Next base: position 78,915,408 of record NC_092095.1, on the reverse strand, counting down.
CATTACATCTCTCTGAGACTGTTACAGTATAAAACCATTACATCTCTCTGAGACTGTTACAGTATAAAACTATTACATCTCTCTGAGACTGTTACAGTATAAAACCATTACATCTCTCTGAGACTGTTACAGTATAAAACCATTACATCTCTCTGAGACTGTTACAGTATAAAACCATTACATCTCTCTGAGACTGTTACAGTATAAAACCATTACATCTCTCTGAGACTGTTACAGTATGAAACCATTACATCTCTTTGAGACTGTTACAGTATGAAACCATTACATCTCTCTGAGACTGTTACAGTATGAAACCATTACATCTCTCTGAGTATTGAGACTGTTACAGTATAAAACCATTACACCTCTCTGAGACTGTTACAGTATAAAACCATTACATCTCTCTGAGACTGTTACAGTATAAAACCATTACATCTCTCTGAGACTGTTACAGTATAAAACCATTACATCTCTCTGAGACTGTTACAGTATAAAACCATTACATCTCTCTGAGACTGTTACAGTATAAAACCATTACATCTCTCTGAGACTGTTACAGTATAAAACCATTACATCTCTCTGAGACTGTTACAGTATAAAACCATTACATCTCTCTGAGACTGTTACAGTATAAAACCATTACATCTCTCTGAGACTGTTACAGTATAAAACCATTACATCTTTCTGAGTTCAGAAGCCGGGTCCATGCACCCTAGTTCAGAAGCCGGGTCCATTCACCCTAGTTCAGAAGCCGGGTCCATTCACCCTAGTTCAGAAGCCGGGTCCATGCACCCTAGTTCAGAAGCTGGGTCCATGCACCCTAGTTCAGAAGACGGGTCTATGCACCCTAGTTCAGAAGCCGGGTCTATGCACCCTAGTTCAGAAGCCGGGTCCATTCACCCTAGTTCAGAAGCCGGGTCCATGTACCCTAGTTCACAAGCCTGGTCCATTCACCATAGTTCAGAAGCCGGGTCCATTCATCCTAGTTCAGAAGCCGGGTCTATGGACCCTAGTTCAGAAGCAGGGTCCATGCACCCTAGTTCAGAAGCCGGGTCCATGGACCCTAGTTCAGAAGCCGGGTCCATGCACCCTAGTTCAGAAGCCGGGTCCATGGACACTAGTTCAGAAGCCGGGTCCATGCACCCTAGTTCAGAAGCCGGGTCCATGCACCCTAGTTCAGAAGCCGGGTCCATTCATCCTAGTTCAGAAGCCGGGTCTATGGACCCTAGTTCAGAAGCAGGGTCCATGCACCCTAGTTCAGAAGCCGGGTCCATGCACCCTAGTTCAGAAGCCGGGTCCATTCACCCTAGTTCAGAAGCCGGGTCCATGCACCCTAGTTCAGAAGCCTGGTCCATGCACCCTAGTTCAGAAGCCGGGTCTATGCACCCTAGTTCAGAAGCCGGGTCTATGCACCCTAGTTCAGAAGCCGGGTCCATTCACCCTAGTTCAGAAGCCGGGTCTATGCACCCTAGTTCAGAAGCCGGGTCTATGGACCCTAGTTCAGAAGCCAGGTCCATTCACACAAGTTCAGAAGCCTGGTCCATGCACCCTAGTTCAGAAGCCGGGTCCATTCACCCTAGTTCAGAAGCCTGGTCTATGCACCCTAGTTCAGAAGCCGGGTCTATGGACCCTAGTTCAGAAGCCAGGTCCATTCACCCTAGTTCAGAAGCCGGGTCCATGCACCCTAGTTCAGAAGCCGGGTCCATGCACCCTAGTTCAGAAGCCGGGTCCATTCACCCTAGTTCAGAAGCCTGGTCCATGCACCCTAGTTCAGAAGCCAGGTCCATGCACCCTAGTTCAGAAGCCTGGTCCATGCACCCTAGTTCAGAAGCCTGGTCCATGCACCCTAGTTCAGAAGCCGGGTCCATTCACCCTAGTTCAGAAGCCTGGTCCATGCACCCTAGTTCAGAAGCCAGGTCCATGCACCCTAGTTCAGAAGCCTGGTCCATGCACCCGAGTTCAGAAGCCTGGTCCATGCACCCTAGTTCAGAAGCCAGGTCCATGCACCCTAGTTCAGAAGCCTGGTCCATGCACCCTAGTTCAGAAGCCTGGTCCATGCACCCTAGTTCAGAAGCCGGGTCTATGCACCCTAGTTCAGAAGCCTGGTCCATGCACCCTAGTTCAGAAGCCGGGTCCATTCACCCTAGTTCAGAAGCCTGGTCCATGCACCCTAGTTCAGAAGCCGGGTCTATGCACCCTAGTTCAGAAGCCTGGTCCATTCACCCTAGTTCAGAAGCCAGGTCCATGCACCCTAGTTCAGAAGCCGGGTCCATGCACCATAGTTCAGAAGCCTGGTCCATGCACCCTAGTTCAGAAGCCAGGTCCATGCACCCTAGTTCAGAAGCCTGGTCCATGCACCCTAGTTCAGAAGCCGGGTCCATGCACCCTAGTTCAGAAGCCGGGTCCATTCACCCTAGTTCAGAAGCCGGGTCCATGCACCCTAGTTCAGAAGCCGGGTCCATGGACCCTAGTTCAGAAGCCGGGTCCATGGACCCTAGTTCAGAAGCCGGGTCCATGCACCCTAGTTCAGAAGCCAGGTCTATGGACCCTAGTTCAGAAGCCGGGTCCATGTTCCCTAGTTCAGAAGCCAGGTCCATTCACCCTAGTTCAGAAGCCGGGTCTATGGACCCTAGTTCAGAAGCCAGGTCCATGTACCCTAGTTCAGAAGCCAGGTCCATTCACCCTAGTTCAGAAGCCGGGTCTATGGACCCTAGTTCAGAAGCCAGGTCCATTCACCCTAGTTCAGAAGCCGGGTCTATGGAGCCTAGTTCAGAAGCCGGGTCTATGGACCCTAGTTCAGAAGCCGGGTCCATTCACCCTAGTTCAGAAGCCGGGTCTATGCACCCTAGTTCAGAAGCCGGGTCTATGGACCCTAGTTCAGAAGCCAGGTCCATTCACCCTAGTTCAGAAGCCGGGTCTATGGAGCCTAGTTCAGAAGCCGGGTCTATGGACCCTAGTTCAGAAGCCGGGTCCATTCACCCTAGTTCAGAAGCAGGGTCAATGCACCCTAGTTCAGAAGCCGGGTCCATGCACCCTAGTTCAGAAGCCGGGTCCATGCATCCTAGTTCAGAAGCCGGGTCCATGCACCCTAGTTCAGAAGCCGGGTCCATGCACCCTAGTTCAGAAGCCGGGTCCATGGAGCCTAGTTCAGAAGCCGGGTCCATGCACCCTAGTTCAGAAGCCGGGTCTATGCACCCTAGTTCAGAAGCCGGGTCCATGCACCCTAGTTCAGAAGCCGGGTCCATGCACCCTAGTTCAGAAGCCGGGTCCATGCATCCTAGTTCAGAAGCCGGGTCCATGCACCCTAGTTCAGAAGCCGGGTCCATGCACCCTAGTTCAGAAGCCGGGTCCATGGAGCCTAGTTCAGAAGCCGGGTCCATGCACCCTAGTTCAGAAGCCGGGTCTATGCACCCTAGTTCAGAAGCCGGGTCCATGCACCCTAGTTCAGAAGCCGGGTCCATGCACCCTAGTTCAGAAGCCGGGTCCATGCACCCTAGTTCAGAAGCCGGGTCTATGCACCCTAGTTCAGAAGCCGGGTCCATGCACCCTAGTTCAGAAGCCGGGTCCATGCACCCTAGTTCAGAAGCCGGGTCCATGGACCCTAGTTCAGAAGCCGGGTCCATGCACCCTAGTTCAGAAGCCGGGTCCATGCACCCTAGTTCAGAAGCCTGGTCCATGCACTATAGTTCAGAAGCCGGGTCCATGCACCCTAGTTCAGAAGCCTGGTCCATTCACCCTAGTTCAGAAGCCTGGTCCATGCACCCTAGTTCAGAAGCCTGGTCCATGCACCCTAGTT
>NC_092095.1:78906612-78909112 GCF_045679555.1 Salvelinus alpinus | reverse complement strand
TTTCACCCAGTAGATATGGGAGTTTATCAAAATTGGATTTGTTTTCGAATTCTTTGTGGATCTGTGTAATCTGAGGGAAATATGTCTCTCTAATATGGTCATACATTGGGCAGGAGGTTAGGAAGTGCAGCTCAGTTTCCACCTCATTTTGTGGGCAGTGTGCACATAGCCTGTCTTCTCTTGAGAGCCATGTCTGCCTACGGCGGCCTTTCTCAATAGCAAGGCTATGCTCACTGAGTCTGTACATAGTCAAAGCTTTCCTTAAGTTTGGGTCAGTCACAGTGGTCAGGTATTCTGCCACTGTGTACTCTCTGTTTAGGGCCAAATAGCATTCTAGTTTGCTCTGTTTTTTTGTTAATTCTTTCCAATGTGTCAAGTAATTATCTTTTTGTTTTCTCATGATTTGGTTGGGTCTAATTGTGCTGTTGTCCTGGGGCTCTGTGGGGTGTGTTTGTGTTTGTGAACAGAGCCCTAGGACCAGCTTGCTTAGGGGACTCTTCTCCAGGTTCATCTCTCTGTAGGTGATGGCTTTGTTATGGAAGGTTTGGGAATCGCTTCCTTTTAGGTGGTTGTAGAATTTAACGGCTCTTTTCTGGATTTTGATAATTAGTGGGTATCGGCCTAATTCTGCTCTGCATGCATTATTTGGTGTTCTACGTTGTACACGGAGGATATTTTTGCAGAATTCTGCATGCAGAGTCTCAATTTGGTGTTTGTCCCATTTTGTGAAATCTTGGTTGGTGAGCGGACCCCAGACCTCACAACCATAAAGGGCAATGGGCTCTATGACTGATTCAAGTATTTTTAGCCAGATCCTAATTGGTATGTTGAAATTTATGTTCCTTTTGATGGCATAGAAGGCCCTTCTTGCCTTGTCTCTCAGATCGTTCACAGCTTTGTGGAAGTTACCTGTGGTGCTGATGTTTAGGCCGAGGTATGTATAGTTTTTTGTGTGCTCTAGGGCAACGGTGTCTAGATGGAATTTGTGGTCCTGGTGACTGGACCTTTTTTGGAACACCATTATTTTGGTCTTACTGAGATTTACTGTCAGGGCCCAGGTCTGACAGAATCTGTGCAGAAGATCTAGGTGCTGCTGTAGGCCCTCCTTGGTTGGTGACAGAAGCACCAGATCATCAGCAAACAGTAGACATTTGACTTCGGATTCTAGTAGGGTGAGACCGGGTGCTGCAGACTGTTCTAGTGCCCGCGCCAATTCGTTGATATATATGTTGAAGAGGGTGGGGCTTAAGCTGCATCCCTGTCTCACCCCACGACCCTGTGTGAAGAAATGTGTGTGTTTTTTGCCAATTTTAACCGCACACTTGTTGTTTGTGTACATGGATTTTATAATGTCGTATGTTTTACCCCCAACACCACTTTCCATCAATTTGTATAGCAGACCCTCATGCCAAATTGAGTCGAAGGCTTTTTTGAAATCAACAAAGCATGAGAAGACTTTGCCTTTGTTTTCTCTGTCTCTCTGTCTCTCTCTCTCTCTCTCTCTCTCTCTGTCTCTCTCTCTCTGTCTCTCTCTCTCTGTCTCTCTCTCTCTTTCTCTCTCTCTGTCTCTCTGTCTCTCTCTCTCTCTCTCTCTCTCTCTCTCTCTCTCTCTCTCTCTCTCTCTGTGTCTCTCTCTCTCTGTCTCTCTCTCTCTGTCTCTCTCTCTCTGTCTCTCTCTCTGTCTCTCTGTCTCTCTCTCTCTCTCTCTCTCTCTCTCTCTCTCTCTCTCTCTCTCTCTCTCTCTGTCTCTCTCTCTCTTTGAGTCCTAAGAGAAATCATTAGCAACCGGCTCCCTGGAACCCCGGAGCTGCACGGAGCTCATCACCTGCTTCCTGAAACCTTCATTGTGTTTTCGAAGAGGATTGTCAAAGCTGGGCCACTGACATTCTGTGGGATGGAGGGCTGGAACAGCTGGGGAGTGAAGCGGATGGGAGGAAGGAGGACTCGTTCCTGGAATAGCCCTGATCAAGCAGGACTTTAGTGAGAGCAGGTCCTAAGGGGTCCTCTACTTCCCAGTCTCCTCTTCTCTTCTCCTCTTCTGATACTTTAGATGTATCTTAGGGGGGGGGGTACATAGACTGTGTTTCATGCGTGCAGTTTTACACCATCATTGTACAGTGTTTTTATCAAAAGAGCTTGAGTGAAAAAGATGACAAAGTCTTACAATACACCGGGAAAATCTATTTGAAATTGTATGGTATGAAATTCAAAACTTCCCATTTCACAATGTTACATTAAATCGTACAATCCTTTCTTAGTTCCATGTGATTAATTTAAATCCTACGTCTGAACGTCCATTTGCTGCAGTTAATTGGCTGACAGCGCTCTCTCTTGTGGACATCAGAGGCTAGTGAGGTCACTGAGGGGTCATCAGTAGGCTAAAACAAAGGGACGTAGCGAATAGTCTTGGACATCTCTTAAACCATTTTGAGTCGTTTTTTTTTGCTGCAGCAAAAGTTAATATTTTTTCAGGGCTTGTTTCATCAGCTTTCTCCAATTA